>NC_050443.1:60854345-61131914 GCF_903995425.1 Onychomys torridus | reverse complement strand
TCCGTGTTGGGATGTCCTCTCCGTGAAAGCTCTTCTGGGCCACAGAATCGTGAGTTGCCTTTTCTCTGAAGCTCTCACCTCTTCAGTCGGTTTTTCTCGAGACCAGGTCTTGCTGCATGGCTCAGGCGATGCACAGACTCATAGCTTCCCTGCTCTTGCTGCTGCTTTTCTCTTACTCGTCTTCCTTTTTGGGGGTGGGGAGGGAATTGGTTTTGTTTGTTTGTTTTCTTTATTCTTTTCTTCCTCCGAGACAGGGTCTCTCTGTAGCCCTGATTCTCCTGGAACTCACTCTGTAGACTAGGCTGGTTTCAAACTCAGAGATCCACCTGCCTCTGTATCCAGAGTGCTGGCATTAAAGGCGTGCGCCACCACCCCTGGCTTCCCACTCCCTGCTTTTGTGGAATCATATAGTTCAGGCTGCTTGACTTCTATATGTAGTCCAGCATGGACTTGAATTTCTCTTCCTTCTCCCTCTCTCCCAAGTGCTAGGATTCTAGACATCTGCCAGCACGCCCAGTATGTAGTGCTGGGAATTGAAGTCAGGGTTTGTGCTTGCCAGGCAGGCACCCTGCCCAGTTAGTCTGAGTCCCAGACCCCAATATATCAACTTTTTATTACATTCATTTATTTGTGGAAGTGTATAGACACACATGTGCCAAGATGCATGTATAGAGGTCAGAGGATAACTTGTGGGCGTCGGTTCTTTCCACCATGTGAGAACCAGGGATTGAACTCAGACCATCATCAGACTTGGGTAGCCAAGAGCCGTTTCTGTAGCACCAATATATGCATTTGTTAATGTGTCAGTTAAAAAACTAAAAGTGTAGTGGGATGCGGTAGCTCATACCTGACATGCAGGCACTTGGGAGGCTGAAGCAAGAGGATCTTGAGTTTGATGCCGACCTGGGCTACATAGTTCCATCCAGTCTGACTATGGTGCTGCTAAACCTCTCTGGCCTCCGAGGGCACTAGGTATGCACACAGTACACAAACACACATGCATGCATGTGAAACACCCTTATAGTGTTTGCTCATTTGTTTTTTTAATCTGTGGCAGTGCATACCTTTGATCCAAGACTCAGGAAGTAGAGACAGAAAGATCAGATATTCAAGGTCCTTCTCTGCTACATAGCCAGTTCAAGGCCAGCAGGGATACATGAAACCCTGTCTCATTTTAAAAGGGAAGAGGGAAGCATGTTTGGCATATTAAAAGTGTAATTTAGGGGGTTGGGGATTTAGCTCAGTGGTAGAGTGGTAGAGCCCTGGGTTCGATCCTCAGCTCCACATTAAAAAAAAAAAGTGTAATTTAGCCAGGTAGTGGTGGTGCACCCCTTTAATCCCAGCACTTGGGAGGCAGAGACAGACGATCTCTGAATTCAAGGCCAGCCTGGTCTACAGAGTGAGTTCTACGACAGCCAGGGTACACAGAGAAACCCTGTCTTGAAAAACAACAAAATAAGGGGTGTAATTTAATCAGATATTAGATTTACTACTAATTCATTTAATGTTTAAACAATTTTCCTCAGTTTTTTTTTTTGTTTTTTTTTTTTTTTGTTTTTTTTGAGACAGTGTAGTTTTGGTGCCACCACTGCCTGGCTAGTTTTTTTGTTTGTGTTTTTGTTTGTTTGTTTGTTTTTTAAGATTTATTTATTTATTATGTACACAGTATTCTGCCTGCATGTGTCCCTACAGGACAGAAGAGGGCACCAGATCTCATTACAAGTGGTTGTGAGCTACCATGTGGTTGCTGGGAATTGAACTCAGGACCTCTGGAAGAGCAGTTGGTGCTCTTAACCTCTGAGCCATTTCTCCAGCCCATGTTTTTGGTTTTTGTTTTGTTTTTTTCCCCAGAAGTATGGACTTTATTTTTTATTATTGTTATTATTGGTTTTTCTCTCTCTCTCTTTTTTTTTTTTAACTTTATTTTATGTGCATTGGTGTGAAAGGTGTCCAGATCCCCTGGAATTGGAATTACAGACAGTTGTGAGCTGCCATGTGGGTGCTGGGAATTGAACCCGGGTCATCTGGAAGAGCAGTCAGTGCTCTTAACCGCTGGGCCGTCTCTCCAGCCAGTAGTTTTATTTTTTAATGATCCTTGTAAGCTGGGGATGTGGTTCAGTGGTAAAATGTTTACATAGCATGAGGAAGGTGAGGATTTCACTCTCCAACACCACAAATAATAACAGAATATAGTGGTGATAATAACAACTTGTTAAATGGTCTCACTACATACTTTTTTTCCCTAAGACAGGGTTTCTCTGTGCAGCCCTAGCTTGTCCTGGAACTCATTCAGTAGACCAGGCTGGCCTCAAACTCACAGATTTCTGCCTGCCTCTGCCTCCCAAGTGCTGGGATTAAAGGTGTGTGCCATCTTTGGGCCAGCATACTACATACTTTTTAATATTTAAAATTCTTTTGCATCAGTCAATTTTTTTGTTACCTTTTTTGTTTGTTTGTTTGTTTTGTTTTTCGAGACAGGGTTTCTTTGTGTAGCTTTGTACCTTTCCTGGGACTCACTTGGTAGCCCAGGCTGACCTGAACTCACAGAGATCCACCTGCCTCTGCCTCCCAAGTGCTGGGATTAAAGGCGTGCACCACCACCACCCGGCTACCTATTTTTAAATTTTGTTGTTTTGTGTGTATAGGTATTTTGCCTGCATGCATATTTGTGCACCACTTCTGTGCTTGGTGCCTGTGGAGATCAGAAGAGGGCATCAGATACCCTGGAACTAGAATTGGAGAGGATGTGAGCTGTCATCTGGGTGTTGGGAATTGAACTTGCGTCCTCTGTAGAGTAGCTCTTAACTACTGAGCCATTATTTGTGGCTAGTTTGGCATAGGCTGGGTTTTTGTTTGTTTTTGTTTTTTGTTTTGTTTTGTTTTTGTTTTTTCGAAGGCTGGGTTTTTTGTTTGTTTTTTGTTTTGTTTTTGTTTTTGTTTTTTCGAGACAGGGTTTCTCTGTAGCTTTGGAGCCTGTCCTGGACTAGCTCTGTAGACCAGGCTGGCCTCGAACTCACAGAGATCTGGGCATAGGCTGTTTTTATATAAGGTATACAAGCATAGTCACTCCCATGCCTCCCTACCCTCTACTACGTACTTTCTATGTTTGATTATTTGTTTTGGTTTGGGGGCACAGTCTTGGCATGTGGCTCAGTCCTGCTGCCTCTGCCTCGCAGGCGCTGTTGGTATTATGGGGCATTTCTACAACTTCTGGCTACTTCCATGTGTTTTAAATTGTCATCTACATAGGAATTCCTAAAGCTTTTCTTGCTTATTTCACTCCGCTGGACAGCTTCACCTGTCTACTGACCAGCACTTGATTTTCTGCATGATAAAAATAAAATTCACCTTCATTTTGACCCTCCCCTTCCTGTATCTGTGACTGTCACCGTATCTGCTCGGTTGCAGTGCCACAGACCTACGGTCCTTCTTCTTTCTCCTGTGTCTAATTGGCCACCGATTGTTTCGCTCTCCACTTCTTTAGAGCTGTTCCCCTTGCTGTTCTATTTCAGGCCCTTGTCATTTCCTGCCTGACTATCACAGTGACCTTTAAGGAGAAATGCTTTTCTAATAAGAAAAAGTCAATATGTTCCCATAGTGTGAAATGTTGGAAACAGAAAACTCTAGCTGAACCTGTCTTTGTAATGCTGAGATAAAAAAAATCACTGCTAACATTGTAGTCTCTTTTCATGTATATTTTTACATTTAATTGAAATAATTTTGTATGTGCATCCTTTTTTCCTTTTCTCCTTGGTGTGTGTGTGTGTGTGTGTGTGTGTGTGTGTGTGTGTGTGTGTGTATGTAGCCCTGTTTGTCAAGTTCTTTTTTTGTTTCTTTTTTTTTGGTAGATCCAACTGGAGAGTCAACTCAGGGCTATGTCCATTCTAGACAAGTTATCTACCACTGAGTTACAGCCTCAACCTGATAATTCTAAATAACAATTTTAGTTTAGTTATTTATTTAATTTTGAGACAGGATCTCACTGTGTACTCTTGGCTGTCCTGGAGCTTGCTATATAGACTGGGATGGGCTTACACTTACAGAGATCTGCCTGCCTGTAACAAAAGCTTTAAGAATAAACATGCAGGACTGAAGATATGGCTCAGAAGTTAAGAACACTGCTCTTCCAGAGGTCCTGAGTTCAATTCCCAGCACCCACATGGTGGCTCACAACCATCTATAATGAGATCTGGTGCCCCCTTCTGGCCTGCAGGCATACATGCAAACAGAGCACTGTATACATAATAAATAAATAAATCTTAAAAAAAAAAAAAAAAAATGCCGGGCAGTGGTTGCGCATGCCTGTAATCCCAGCACTCACTCTGAGTTCGAGGCCAGCCTGGTCTACAGAGCTAGTCCGGGACAGGCTCCAAAAGCTACAGAGAAACCCTGTCTCGAAAAAACAAAACAACAACAACAACAACAAAAAAAGAATAAACATGCACACCAGTCGGTGGTGGCACATGCTTTTAATCCCTGCACTCAGGTGGAGGCAGGCAGATCTCTCAGTACACAGAGAAATGATGGTGTTTAAATGTGCTGGCCTAGCATGGTGGCACAAGACTATGATCCCAGCAGAGGATTACTGTGAGTTCAAGTTCAACAAAACAATACGCAAACAGACAAACATGCCTATAATTCCAGCACTTGTGGGCAAGAAGAGTGAGTGCTGTGAGGTGGGTTGTTGTTGTGGGTTTTTGTTTGTTTTGCTTTTTCCAGACAGGATTTCTCTGTGTAGCCCTGATTGTCCTGGAACCCACTCTGTAGACCACCAGGCTGGCCTCTAACTCACAGAGATCCACCTGCCTCTGCCTCCTGAGTACTAGGGTTAAAGATATACACCACCACCACCTGGTGGGTGCTGTGAGTTTTATGTCAGCGTGGGCTACCTAGCCTAGGCTAGCCTTCAACACAAATAAGCATTTCCTCATAGTTCCCCACTTTTGCTTTCCAGTGGAATTTCCTAGAATTCGGTGATGCCTGCCTCCCATTCCCAGGTATTCTCATATGAATGGGTTTATGTGTGATCTGAGCATGATTTTATTTACACTGCTTAGGTTATTCCAGTGTACAAGAGAGTTTAGGAACCACTGCTATTCTTGTATATAGTCTTCAAACAATAGTGTCTGCGCCTGGATGTTCTATCTTGAGTTCTAGTTCCTGCTGATATGTTTACTTTTTACTAATGTTCTTGTAATTGAAGACTGGAGTTTGAGTTCCTGAAGATGTAAACAAATGTCTTAGGACCGTCTCAGAGGTGGGTGTGAGGCAGGACAGGCATTGGAGAAAGATGCTCCCCGTGAGCTCCTCTCCCTTCTTAGTCCCTAAAATTCAGACAGAAATCCCGGGAGTCTTTCAAAACAAAGAATGACTTGGTAACACCAGTGTTCTCTCTGTTCTGTTTGTGACTTGATGAGCTGTTTGCCTCCATAATCAGTTGAACTCATAAGGTCATCGTGGTCTGTATCTTTTATAAATGGCAGAGGATGATCCGGTTCTCATTTGAATATTTGAATATGTTTAGTGTTTTCAGATGAAGCCAGAATAAGGGCAGTGTTTTTTAAAGTTCATTCTTTTATATTGTTTGTCATTTGAAATTTTAAAAGGTTAAGGAATTAGTAGCACTGCCCTTTTCAAGACTTGAGAATCTTTGAATCGTAATGCTTAAAATGGAACTAGTTAGTAAAGACTAATAACTAAAAAATTCCTTTACTAGTTGAGGGGAACCAAGCTGGGTGTGATGGTGCACACATGTAATCTCAGGACTTGGGAGACTGAGGTAAGAAAATTGTCACAAGTTTGAGGACAGCCTGATCTATACTGTGAGACTATAACTATGCCCCCAAAATGAATAAATGAAATAGCATGGATTAAGGCAACTTGTTCTGAGGACAGTGTCATCTATGGTGCCCAGTTGTTAAAATGCTGAGTACATCATGGGGCACACTGGTATATGTTGCCCTGTTGAATATATGATTTTGAATAGATATATTTATCTTTTTGTGTCTTCTCTCCCACAGTGGTAGCATGGAACCTGCCTTTCACAGAGGGGACCTCCTTTTCCTCACAAACCGTGTTGAAGATCCCATACGAGTGGGGGAAATTGTCGTTTTCAGGATAGAAGGAAGAGAGATTCCTATTGTGCATCGAGTCTTGAAGATCCATGAAAAGTACATGCCAGCTTTTTGTTTGTGTCTTTGAAAAGTTTTGTTTCACAGTTTGAAGTGTTTAATATTTAGTATTAAATAATAGTATTTAATTATTGAAGAGCAGGGATGGAGAGATGGCTCAGCAGTTAAGAACACTTGTTACTCTCACAGAGGACCCAGGTTTGCTTCCCAGCAACCACATGATCGCCTGTAACCACCTGCAATTCAGTTTCAGGAGATCTGATGCCTTCTTCTGACCCTTGGGGTCACCAGGCATTGGTGCACACATATAGGCAAAACACTCATATAGGTAAAACTTGTTATTTTTCGGAGACAAGATTTCTCTGTATAACAGTCCTGGCTGTCCTGAAATTTACTTTGTAGACCAGGCTGGCCTTGAATTCACAGAGATCCACCTACCTCTGCCTCCCAAGTGCTATGATTAAAGGCACACGCTACCACCACCCAGCTAATAAAACATTTTTCTTTTTAATTAATAAAGAGGGCTGGAGATGTAGCTTAGTTGGTAGAATGAAGCCCTGGATTCTGGATTAGCTCCCCAACACTGCAATACAAAACCCAGGCCTTGGGATGCATGTCTGTAATCCCAGTATTTGGGAGGCAGAGGCAGACAAGTTCAGGGTTATTGTTGGCTTGCATAGCAAGTTGAAGGCTAGCCTGGGCTAAATGAGACTTTTCTCTAATAATAAAACATTGTAGAGAGTAAGGAACCCTTTGACCTTTACTTTCCATCCAATTTTATGAATGTCTGAAAGTTTGGTGAACATTTGGAAAACACTGAATAGTTATTAATTCATCTATTTCTCTGAAGATTTTTCCAGAGGCTTTTCATGGTTTTTTTTTCCTTTTTTTTTTTTTTTAAGATTTATTTATTATGTATACATAAGAGGGCGACAGATCTCATTACAGATGGCTGTGAGCCACCATGTGGTTGCTGGAATTGAACTCAGGACCTCTGGAAGAGCAGTCAGTGCTCTTAACCTCTGAGCCATCTCTCTCTCCAGCCCTCATGTTCTTTTCTAATTCCTTATCAGTCTATGTGTAACTCCCAAAAATCATGTTATAAAGATTAATCCTAAATATAATTCCCTGCTATAATGGAGTATAAGAACCTTAATCTCTGAAATGAAAACAAAAGCCATCAGACAGTATAATGATAATAAATTTGTCAGCTTCTTTTGGAATACTGGATTCAAACCCAGGCCAGACCCAAATTTTTCAACTTTTCAAAGTTCAGTAAAGTGGGCTGGCCAGATGGCTCAGTAGCTAAAGGTGCTTGATGACCTGGCCTTGATCCCTGGAACCTACAGTAGAAGAGAACCAATCTCAAAAGTTGTCCTCTAGCCTCCACACATGACTGTGGCAATATACCTTCACAATATAATGATAAATGAACTGAAGGTTTCAAACTCAAGGTACTAGTGTGATGGCTCAGTGGGTAGAGACCAAATCACCGAGCCGATGACCTTAGTTCAGTCCCCAGTACACACATGGTAGGGGACCTAACTTTCAGAGGTTGTCCCCTGAATTCCACATGTGCACTCCATGTGTGTACAACACTAAATGAATACTCTCAACCTCCCTGCTTTTGCCTCATTAGTGCTAGGGTTTCGAGTATGTGCCAGTGTGCCAAGCCCAAGATACATTTCTATTTTTCTAAATAGAGTCTTACATTTTAGAAGCAGAAAGAACACATAGAAAAAAGCATTCCAACCACCACAGAGTGAGAAGAGCAAGCAAAACCTTCCACTTTCCTGGGTCTCATTTTTCTGAGGTAATGTAAAGATTGCAGAAAGATGAACTCTCAAGTGGATGGTCCCTGTTCAGCTGTTCACTCCTGTCCATTCCAGTATGTAATATTTGAAGTTCAAGTAACTTTCACAAAAGAAGGAGAGAAAGAAATGAACAAAAAAGGATTGCATACTGGAGATCCAAAAGGCTCTCTTGCATTGAGAAAGTCCTAAATGAATACTGGCTCAGCATCTAGTAGTTTTTCTCCATTTAATAGTTACACATCTGGGGTGGCACATACCTTAATCCCAGCACCAGAGAGGTGGAGTCAAGAGGATGACAGGCTTCAGGCCACCCAGTACCACAGAGTGAGGAAAGGTCACCTGTACCCCAGTACTTAGGAGGATCAGAATTTGGTGGGGAATCTCTTCTCTGCCTCCTGTGTGTTGGGATTTCTTTCAGGCACTACCACACCTGGCTGGAGCATATCTTCATAGGTGCATTGAGGGGTAGTAACCAGGGAAGAGTGTTTGTTCTGCCACTAAGTAGATGAGGGAGATGTGTGCTTTTTCAGGAAACAGTAGTGATGTGACCAGAGCCCAGCAGGGGAAGCATGTGCATTGTTTTGCTGACAAGCAGGTCCTTGGGAATAGCCCAGTCTGAAATGTTCCCTCCTTCTGCCGCTTTTCCGTTTTAACCGACTCTCTCTCCCTGATGCTCTTGACTGTCCTCTTTAACCCCAGGATAGCTCAGACATTCTTTCACTTACCGAATTGTCAGCTACAGGCTGCTTTTCCCTGTATATATTTGCATCTTTCTAACTGGAACCTCATCTTGAATGTGGCATTTGCACTTAACTGTCTTTGGTGTTTGTAACACCCCTCCCAATTTTCACCTGTGTTTCTTAGCATCTCGGGAGTCAGTTTCCTGAGTGGTTATTAGTCAGTAGGAACCTGGAGCTAAGTTTCTTTTTTACAGGCTGTGATTGTTAAAGAAACTGATGAATTTTAGTCTGCTCTTTAGTAACTGTAAACTGTGCTTAGTTTTCAGTTACATTATAAAGTTACTAGAAGTTGGGTTGGAGAGGTGGCTCAGTGGTTAGAGTACTGGCTGCTCTTCCAGAAGACCTGGTTCTATTCCCAGCACCCACATGGCAGCTCACAGGTCCCTGGAATTCGAGGTCCAGGGATCCAATGCCCTCCTCTGCCTTTTCAGGCACCAGACACATGCATGGTCCACAGACATGTACACTGATACATGTAAAAGAAATCTAAAAGCAGTTTTTAAAAATTAGTGGAAGTCAACCATTTTTTAGTAGCATTGAATTCCTTGACTTTCTCTCTCTCTCTCTCTCTCTCTCTTTCTCTTTCTCTTTCTCTCTTTCTCTCTCTCCCTTCCCCCCTCTTCCTCTTTCCTTCTTTCCTTTCTTTCTTTTTTTTTTTTTTTTTTTTTTTTTGAGATAGGACCTCATGTAGCCCGGACTATCTTCCTTCACTCTCCTGCCTTCCCACAAGTGTTGGGGTTATAAGATGTGCTGCTGTGTTCAGTTTGCTTGCTCCAAGATTAAATCAAGGCCTAGTAGACGCTCGGCAAGCACTCACCAAGCTACATCACCAGCCCCGAAGTAATTGTGGTTTTTTTTTTTTTTTCTTTTGATTATGCAAGATAGTTTGGGGTTTTGCTTTGTTTTTGGTTTTGGTCTTTTTTTTATTTTTTTTTTTTATTTATTTTTTATTTATTTATTACGTACACAGAAGAGGGCACCAGATCTTATTACAGATGGTTGTGAGCCACCATGTGGGTGCTGGGAATTGAACTCAGGACCTCTGGAAGAGCAGTCAGTGCTCTTAACCTCTGAGCCATCTCTCCAGCCCTGGTCTTTTTTTTTTTTTTTTTTTTAATGGATGTTTGTGTTCTGGCTGCATATATGTCTGTGTGAGACTGTCAGATTCCCTGGAACTCAGTTGCAGATAGCTATGAGCTGTCATGTAGGTGCTGGGAATTGAACCTAGGTCCTTTGGAAGAGCAGCCAGTGCTTGCAGCTGCTGAGCCATCTCTCCAGTCCCTGGTCTTGGTTTTTTGTTTTTTTGGGTTTTTTTGGAGCTGAGGATCCAACCCAGGGCCTTGTGCTTGCTAGGCAAGCACTCTACCACTGAGCTAACCCCCAGTCCCCCTGGTCTTGTTTTTTGAGTCAGGTTCTCTATACAGATTTGGCGTCCTTGAACTTCTTTTGTAGGTCAGGCTGGCCTCGAACTCATGGAGATCCACCTGCCTCAGCCTCCTCAGTGTTGGGATTAACAGCATGTGCCACCATACCTGGCCCAAGATAGTGTTATAACTGCTACCAAATCTGAATATCTGAAGTATTGAGGCTTTTTTTTTTTTTTTTTTAAACTGATTTTTCTGCTGGGCAGTGGTGGTGCTCACCTTTAATCTCAGCATTCTGGAGACAGAGACAGGCAAATCTCTTGAGTTCAAGGCCAGCCTGGTCTACATAGTGAGTTCCAGGCCAGGTAGGGTTGTGCAGTGAGAGACCCTGTCTCGAAAAACGAAAGCCAATAAACAAACTTGTTTTTCTAATAACTGCATATTTGTTAGAGAGGAAAACAAGAAAATGTGAAACTACAGAATGCTGTAGGTAGCCACTGTTTATCCCTTGATCTGTGCTACTTTAGGCCTTGTATTTTGTATTTAGAGGTTTGCTGACATGCATGGCAGAGTCTAATGAGCCCATGTATCTGCCCTCCAACAGATGACTAATGTATGGCCATTGCTGCATCTATATTCTCTTCTCTTCCTCTTTTTTGTATCATTTTGGGCGAGGTCCTCATATATTTCAACAAATGTCTATAAAACCATCATTAAGCTTGTATAAACTATAACTATAATTAGTATGGTGAATAAATAAATAAATATATAATCTAATAAATAATATAATTAAATATAATATAAATAGTACTAAATATATGATAAATAAAAATGAACACTTCCTTAAGATTATTAAGTTTTTAGTTGTTATTCAATTTACCAATTTCATTATGACTTTTAAAACTGAAGCCAGGTGGTGGTGGCGCATACCTTTAACCCTGTCTTGAAAAGCCCAAAAAACCAACCAAACAAACAAACAAACAAACAAAAATTGTTTGAACCTAGATCAGTTATGGTCCTTGGCCGAAGTTGGTTGATGTGGTTGTCTATTTATTATATATATGTGAATAGACACTTAGGATGTTATTTTAATTACTTTTATTGTTTTTAATTATATTTCTTTATTTGGGGGCACTACCAGGTGCATGTGGTAGACAGAGGACAGCTTAGGGAAGTTGGTTCTTTCCTTGTACCATGTGGTTTCTGGGGACCAAACTTAGGTGGTAAGGCTTGGTGGCAAATGCCTTTACCTGCTGAGCCAGGCACTGGCTGCCCTATATAGACTCTTCCTTCATCTAGAGTTCCCTCTCTAGGACTCTGTTCCAGGGGAAGATGTCCATGTTTTTAAAGGAGCTTTGCTGTTTGTCAATTTCCCATAGTCTGTACTTCAACAGTTATATCCTGAGGGATAATTAGTGCCCCCCTTTGATTTTTATGTTTATAGAAAATTGGTTGTGCATGTTTGAATATAGATGAAGTTCATTATATATGCTAGTTTATTTTTTCTTCAAGTAGTAAAATGTGTATGATCATCTAGTATCATTTCATGTTTTTCTACAACTGTGTTCATAATGCTCGTATAAGTATTTCAGCTCCTTAATGTTACACTTCTCACTTATTCTTAATCTTTCTCTAGCTAAGCAGTCCAGCTATAAACATTCTTCTAGCTAGCTAAAGAACTGCTCTTAGGCATAATTACCCGGCGCTTGTTAAGAAGAGCTGATTTTATGCAGTGAATGCCATGAAGATTTTTGGTGACTTGTTTCCCTTACTCTTTTAAGGCAAAATGGGCATATCAAGTTTTTAACCAAAGGAGATAATAATGCCGTTGATGACCGAGGCCTCTATAAACAAGGACAACATTGGCTAGAGAAGAAAGACGTTGTAGGGAGAGCGAGGGGGTAAGTACCTAGGGGATCATCTTGGCCTTTTCACATCACTTTAAACGTGGTCGTACTGACTGTGCAGCTGAGTGCATAGCAGTCAGCCCTGGTTCCAAGTCACCTTTGTCTTTAAAAGATGCCCCTCTTAAACTGCATCTGAGTCATAAGTCATACTGCTCCTGGGGCCGGAGGAGGGTACAAGTAAGAGTAGAATGCTGGGGATAAGATCGAATACTGCTATCACAACTAAGAACTTTGTTAGCCAGGGGGGGTGCTACACACCTGTAGTCCCAGCTCCTGGGAAGTAGAAGCAAGATCAAGAGTTCAAGGCTAGACTCACTAAAAAGCCGTGAGTTTGGGTTGGGGATTTAGCTCAGTGGTAGAGCGCTTGCCTAGCAAACACAAGGCCCTGGGTTTGATCCTCAGCTCCAGAAAAAAAAAAAAGAAAGAAAAAAGAAAAAGCTGTGAGTTTGAGGCTAACCTGTACTATATGAGATCTCTCTCTAAAACCAAGAATCAGTTATTCAGTTTACTCAAGAAATATTGATGTCAGTAGGTGGCCAGGCTGTTGGGTCCAGAGTAGTATTAATGCTGCTTCATGAAACTTACGTTATTAGAAATTTATTGGGACAATTTTAACTGTTCATCTAAATTAATTTTATTGTGTTAGTTTATCCTATATTGTTTGATTCTAGTCTTGACATTGATGAGGTTAAATGAAATTTTTAAATTATGTTAAGCCTGTTCATTTCAGATATTATCAGGAGAACAGATCAGTGGAGGACAGGAATTGTAAGTTACGGTATAAGGAAGTATGGGATTCCTACTTTAATGTACTAATAGTATTAACATAACTCACCTTCATAAGGCTTGCTATATACCAGACACTCACTGTATGTGCCTTATAAGTATTGCTTCATTTTAACCTCCAAACAACCCTAATATTCCCATTCTGCAGATGAGGAAACTGAGACAAATCCATGTTACGTATGTAAGATCACGCTGATGGTGGTATTAAGTGGCTGGAGCTCCCAAGCCCGCCCTCTGAGCCATCACAGCAGAATTGCTAGCTTGGCGTCCCACGTATAGGTGGGTGCTGGTTCTCTCTTTCAGTGCTTCATAGCATTCTTACTATTGTCAGAATGCTGTCCTTACTACATGAATCAATTGTGGAACAGCCACCTCCTGTGACACTGCTGTGTAGAAGGAGGTGGCTGTTCATGAATGTAAGTTCCTTCAGTTGTAGCCTGAGAGATGGGAAGGAATCCAGATCAGAACAGTACCATTGTGTTGTGTTTTGTCTGCATGTGCGTGTGTGCGTGCGTATCCAACTTCAGGAGAATGTTTATAACCTATGTTGGAGCTAAAGATAATCCACATTAGGTCGTCCGTGCCTCTGAGAAATAGATCTCCAAGTTTCCTCATTTCCAAAGATGCTCCTGTCATGGTTTTTCAGACTCATTAATCTCTTTTTAGCCTCTATTTTTCCTTCAGTTGTAAATCTGCAGATTACATTTAGAAGGATAAGGAAATCTCGGTTGTCCATCAGTATTTACTATCAAGCTGTTGCTTTACCCTTTATGTATGGGACAAAGATGCCGGTGCTCCTATGTACACGCTCACACATTCGTAAACACATTTGTTATATAAGGGAGAATGGTCACAGTGTTGCACAGCTCCCTTTTCACTCCGAGGTTGTTTACAGATCAGTACATTTACCATCATTTGCAGAGCTAGTGCCCCATTCTTGGGGTAGCTCATACAGCTACTCAGTGTCCTAACATTAGCCCTGACCTGTTTTTAGTTGGTTGTTTGTCTTTGTGAACACTGTTTAGAATGAACAGCTTGCTGTTAGATGAATCCAGTGATTCTACCCAGTCTTCCCAGTAAAATAAGAAAAACTAAGTTACTGGGTAAAGCATATGTACACTTTAGAGCTTTTTGACAAATTTTGCTGGACTGTTTTTGTATACTTCCATTTAAGAGTGTCCCTTTATCTGGGCAGTGGTGGCACACGCCTTTATCCCACCACTTGGGAGGCAGAGACAGGCAGATCTCCAGGTTCAGGCTAGCCTGGTCTACAGAGTGAGTTCCCGACAGCCAGGGCTGCACATAGAGACCTTGGGTGGGGTCCCTTTATGTGTGTTTGGTTCTGTATTGTCACATTGTGTCTGCCTATTCTGTCCCTTTGCTGGTTAAAAGATGTCTCATTCTCCAGGTTAGTAATCAGGCTTTCTTCTCTCAACTAACTTGTCTTTCTAAAGATTTTTTTTTTAATTCCAGTCTATATAAAGTTTAAACTAAAATCTCAACTTTAACAATATAAGCCCTTTTATGGCTGTTAATAAAAAAATCAATAATCTGAATTTCTATGAAATACCGAACACCTGGGACATGAACAGCTGGCAGACAGGCTTCCCTGGACAAACTCACTTTCCCCCAACTGCCCCAGCACTTAACTTGACACGCATTGAAGTGAGTCGTCCTCCTTGGTGGAGGAAAGTGAATTTGTAAAGCACCAGGCTGCTATTTGAGAAGCAGGCTGGAGCCCACTCTTGGGGATAAGGCGTTTTTACAGGCAAGCCTGTGACTGTGCTACAAATATCTTTAGAAATTAAAAAAAAAAAAAAAAAATAGTTGTGTGCACACTGATACCTAAGGTTCTGAACCAAAATTGTTTTTAAAAATGTTACTGAAACAGAATTTACATATTTGGGGATAGAAGGTTCTCTATTTTAAGGGGTATAATTCACAAATTTTAGTATATCCACAAGTTTGTACTACCTAATTCCAGAACGTTCCTCTCTACCTTCACACTCATTGGCAGTCATGTCTCATCCCTTCCTTTCCAGCTGCTGACAGCCGCTGACCTGCTGTCTAGGGATTGGCCTGTTGGGGCAGTTCATGGAAACAGAATTATACAGTTGTGGTCTTCTGTGTTTGGCTTCTGTCGCCCAGCTTAATTTTCAAGGTTAATTCATCTTCTAGCATGTAATAAAAACTTGAGAAATGAAACAAATACTGTACAACTGAAGATTTAATAGAGAGGACTTTGGAAAACCAGAAAGTTAAAAAAAAACACACTAGAGGACCTGTTGGTCCCAGAAGAGAGCAGTGGGAACAAAGAGAGACGACAGAATGGTTGATAGACAATGCCACTAGTGAAATAAATGAAGGAAGCCAAGGAAGGAGAAACTAGAATAGTGAAGTATAGTAAAGCCGGGCGGGCGGTGGTGCACACGCCTGTAATCCCAGCACTGGGAGGCAGAGCCAGGCGGGTCTCTGTGAGTTCGAGGCCAACCTGGGCTACAGAGTGAGTTCTAGGAAAGGCGCAAAGCTGCACAGAGAAACCCTGTCTCAAAAAACAAAACAAAAAAAACCCAAAACAAACATATATGTGTGTGTGTGTGTGTGTGTGTGTGTGTGTGTGTGTGTGTGTATATATGTGTATAATATATATACATGTGTATATATATATATACATGTATATATATACATGTATGTATATATAGAGTAAGTGGTAGCCCATAAAATGCATGTAAATGACATGTAAATAAAAAATAAAGCTTGCGTCCAGGTACAGTGGCACATGTGTAATCCTAGCTACCTGGAGGCTGGAACAGGGACTCACTTCAAATGAACCTGTTCCCAGCAGCACAGTGAAACCCTATTTTGAAAATTAAAAATACAGGACTGAATAGTTGGCTCAGTGGGTAAGAGTATTTATCATTGTTTCAAAGAATGCAGGTTCCATTCCCAGCACCCAGATGGAGGCTCATCACCTCCTTGGGCACCAGGCACACATGTGCATAGACACACATGCAGGTAAAACACTCATACATAAAATAATAAAAATAAGTCTAAAAATGATTTTAATAAAAAAATTAAAAATATAAGGAAAGAGTTTGATGTGAGCTTTCTCTTGACTGAAATCAACAACTACAATGTATATATTTTTATGAATATACATTTTTAAATGCACTTTTTATTAGCTAGGCTTGGTGGTTGTATGCCTGTGTTAACAGGATTAAAAGTTCATGGCCAGCTTGAGCTACATTAAATCTTATCTCCCAAAAAACCTTACTTTTTATTTAATTTGAAGCAGATCATTTCAAAAACCAAAGTCTACTCTGGGGTCATTATATAGTATTTTATTAAGTTGGCTTCTGAGGTCCAGACTTTTTATTTATTTGTTTGTTTGATAGTCTCATTGTGTGTCCCTGGCTGTCCTGGAGCTCACTTTGTAGACCATGCTGGCCTTGAGCTACCAGAGATTACCTCCCTCTGCCTCTCTGTTGGGATTAAAGGCATCCACCAGGCCTGCAGTTTTTTGTTTGTTTGTTTGTTTGTTTGTTTGTTTTTTTAATTAATATTTATTTTTATAAATGTGTAATGTGGTTATTTCACAGTTCCAGTGTGGAGGTCAGAGGACAGCCCAGGGAAGTTGGTTCTTTCTTCCCACCGTGCATGTTTCCAGGGTTCAAAGTCATCGTCAGGCTTAGTGGCAAGTGCTTTACCCAGTCATCCATCTTGTTAGCCCAGATTTCTATTTTATTTTAGTTTTTTTTTTTTTTTTTTTCCCCGAGATAGGGTGTTAATGGAGACCTGGCTGTCCGGACCAGAACTCACTATGTAGACCAGGCTGGCCTCAAGCTTTACAGTAGGCCACCTCCCTCTGTCTCCGAAGTGCTGAAATTATGTTCATCTCACCAGGCGAGAATAAAACCACTACCGCAAAACTTGAGCTAAATTTGAAGCAAGCTTGATTAAGTGTTGGCTCAGACAGTGGACACTAGCCAGGTCCATACCCGGGATGCCCAGAGTATGACACCAAATTACATTAGTCAGAGGCTGTAAAAGCAGAACCCACAGGGCTACGTACTTCCTGCCTACATACCTTCTGCTTGTGTGTGATCAAGCGCATCCTATACAGTTGGGGCAACCAAGCTTGTTTACAGAAACAAAAACACATGTTTGTTATCTTACATGAGCAACAGCTCCCAACATTTCAAGAAGTTATCCGTCCTTGGGCAAATGGGGATTACAGTTTAGAGACATTTTTGTTTTATAGATCTCTTAAGCACAGTCATACCCCCCACTTGCCCAACTTCTTAAATATGGCCCCTCTTACTCTGTGTAGCGTACTTTCTTTACTGTTTGGTCTTTAGTTTGATATGTTCATTTTCTTTGATTTTTTAAATATATTTTTAATGTTTGTGCTGTTTTACCTGCATCTGTGTCCACACCACACGTGTGTCTGGTACCAGAAGAGGAACCATAGTTCCAACAGTTGTTAGCAAGCATGGAAGTGCTAGAGTTCGACCTGGTCCTCTGGACGGGCCTGTGCTTTTCAGTCCTGAGCCGTCTCTGGCCTTTACTTTCTCTGGAAGTATCAGTTGGTGATGCTCTTTCTGTACCAGGCTTTTTCCTGTACGTCAGTGTACTCTGGCTGTCTGCATCTAATGAAATACATTAAGAGGCATTCCCTAAACGTGTACAAGTCCTTCCTGTAAATAAAACAGAGAACCCGTGTGCAGGCACAATCAGTGCAGCCCCAGCCTCCCTCATAGCTGAGGTTCCTGGCATGGCGCCACGACAGCCTTAACAGCACTTTTGCTCACGGGAACTCTAGACCATCCGCTACCCTCTAGATGAGAATTTGGCATCAGCTGGTGCTGGAGGTAGTTTTGTGAGTGCATTTGTTCACTCATTTATAATCTTAGTCTGCTTACCAGCCGCTCTGCTTTAACATAGCTCTTTATCTGAGCAGTATGGGGGAAAAGTACTGCAGGTTTGGATTTAAAACGGCTTCCCAGAGCTTAGCAATATTTTGTAGGTGTCTCTTTTCGGCTCTTGGGGAACCCACATGTTGACACAGGTCCTGTGTGGTGAAACTGCTTGTCACCATGTACCTGTGTCCATGCACTTTATCTTGGACCTAAACATCTTGAATTTGAGTGTGCAAGAGCATTATTTGAAGTTCATCTTTCAGGGATTTGTTTACTCAGAAAATCTGAGGGCAGTAGAAAAGTATATGTGGTGATTTTATGTGTGTTTGACACAAGGTTTTGTGTATTCCCAGGCTGGCCTCACACTCTGTTGTAGCTGAGAATGACTGATCTTCCTGTCTCCACCTCCCAAACATTGGGATTCCAGGTGTGCACTACCATACCTGATTTACCTGGTGCTAGAGATCAAACCCAGGGCTTCATGCCTGTATGCTAGGCCACGCTACCACCGGCGACCCAAGTATTCTGTCAGAGAAGGTCCAGCTGTTAAGAAACACCAGTAAATGGAAAGGAAGTTGGGGGAAGGTGTGGACAGACAGGCGGTTTAATTTTGAAAAAAGAGGACAGAAGATAGGAAATAAAGAGGGTTCTTAACAGGAAGTGAAGGACATTCAACAGGAAGTGAAGGACACTAAAGGCAATGTATGTGGAAGTTTGCCTGTGGCTTTGATGGTGGAGGTGTTAAGTGGGAGGTGATTTCTGTTTCTGTGGTCTTTGGCACGGCAGGAAGTTTCAGTTTACAAAGTGAGAGTGGACTGTGATAAAGAGTTCAGAGTCCACTGGGGACCAACCTCTCCTCTGTGATAAATGCTAGTGTGCCCCCCCCCCACAGTGTGCCCCCCACACACAGTGTGTCCAGTCTACTCTGGAGCCCAGCAGTGGAGGAGAGAATGAAGAAGGTTGAATGTACATTTGTTTACCATCTTTTCTCACATCAATGATGCCCTGGTAATTTTCTTATTCTGTCCTGCATTATTATTATTATTGTGAGTTGTTTTATATTGTTTTGAGATAGGATGTTACTGAGTAGTCCTCGTTGACTTGAAACTTAATATGTAGACCAGGCCCCAGTCCTAAACTTATAGAGATCCATCTGCCTCTGCCTCCCAAAGGCTGAGATTAAATGCATATACCACTGTGCCTAGCCCTTGCCCTGTATTCTTACAATGTTAAGGTGTCTTGCTTAGAGAGAACATTTAAAGCCTGGTGAAAATGAAATTTCTCAAGAAAATGAAAAGAAAAACCTCAGATATTCAAATATTCCATCAGGCAGTATTGGGCCAAAGGCTTAGTTCAGCAATAGAGTGAGTGCCTGGCCTGGGTGAAGCCCTGGGCTTGATCTCCAGCATGGTGAAACTGTGTGTGCATGTGTGTCCTCATGCGAACGTGTACATGTTGGCCTTAATGGTTATGGGGCATCAAGATTGCTACTCTCAGAGTCTAAACAGGAGGCTGGTACCATATAATTGTGTACAACAGATTAGTTACGTGTGAGAAAACCCTCACTGGCAGTATGTCACGTGCTGAGCTTTCACTGGGCAGCCTTGCCTAGTTTGGGGGGCTGAAGAAGAGGAAAGCTGGTGAAGACACAGGGCTCGGGAGGTGGCTCATGGTTAAATGGCTTGCAGCCCAACCTGCGTGCAGATCCCCAGAGCCTCTGTAATGCCTGGGGGGCGTGGTCTCCATTTGTACCTGCAGCTTGGGGAGAGATGAAAGTGCAGGTGCAGCAGTCTGGAGGGAGATGTCGAAACCAGGAGGAAGCATCTCAAGAGCAAGTGTGTGTCGTCAAATAAAATACTGAAGGGGTG
Organism: Onychomys torridus; assembly: GCF_903995425.1. NCBI lineage: Eukaryota > Metazoa > Chordata > Mammalia > Rodentia > Cricetidae > Onychomys > Onychomys torridus. Next base: position 61,112,385 of record NC_050443.1, on the reverse strand, counting down.
TACAGGAAGACGGAGGCGAAGACTGATTTGCTTGCTGTATGGGTGATAAAAGTGGTTCTAGAGAAATTTCAGAACTAGACATAGTGGCACATGTCCTCATCCCAGCCTTTTAGGAGACCAAGGCAAGTGGAAGCAAGCTCAAGGCCAGCCTGGGCTACATTTCAAGAGCCTGTCTAAAAAATAAAGTCAGGATTAAGAGGGCAAGACCATACTACAGTTAAAGGGGTGGGTGGTGAAGCCCTGAGCTCTGTAAGAAAGCTCTTCTATTCACTGGCTGCTCAACGTGAAATACCTTATAGTGTGCTGCCATAGGGGCTTTAGCTCCTCACCATGATTGGTGAGGGCCACACCCAGCCCCTAGCCATAGAGATACCAGAGATACCAGCTGGAGACCTGAGCTCTCCAGTCTGCTTCTGCCACACAGCCATGCTGCTTGGTGCGTGATCCTGTTTCCTCATCTGAAATGGTGATAATCCTAACTTCCTTGTAACAGGCTGATGAAAGGAACAAATATAATCTATGCAAACAGACTTGGTGACTGAAAATGAGTACTCTGTGGACGGTACTGGTCATTAAAATTCAGTGACTCAGCAGCTGCTTCGTTTAGGGCATTTTTTCTGTGATGATGAGTTGTTTGTTTGCTGGTTTCTTCTAGATTTGTTCCTTACATTGGAATCGTGACAATCCTCATGAATGACTATCCTAAATTTAAGGTGAGAGTGCCTACAGTATGTTTGATTGACAAGGAAATGCTCTTGGGTTGAGGGTATAGATCGGCAGTTCACATGCTTGGTGTGTGTGAGGCCCTGGATTCAGTCCACCTCCCCCACCGTGTCTTTTGTTTTAATTTTGGAAACTGTTAAATGGATTACAGTTAAAGCGTGAAGGAATAATTAGACAGTTTAGTAATTGATTCTGGTCACAAAAGAGTTAATTAAGAACTGTTGGAAGTGCCCCTGACATGTGTTCCTGTTTCCTTTTCTAGTATGCAGTACTGTTTCTGCTGGGTTTATTTGTGCTGGTCCATCGTGAGTAAGAAGTCGGCTGCTGCGCTGCTCCTGGAAGATGCTGTGCTTTTGTTACTGGATGTTTGGAGTAGATCCTGGTCTGTGATTGGCAGATATTTGGAGGACACACATGTTGGCGCTTCTTGGTAGCACTGGTTTGCATTAGTTTTGTTTCCACACCGAGGATGTGTGGGCGGGTGCGTGTGCACATGGAGTGCACTCACGGGGACTTTCAGTCACAGATTTCATATGCTGTCATTGTCACTCTCACGTTTTTTGTACATCGGTGAATTTTTTATATTAAAAGGTTGAGCCAAAGCCCCCAGTGTTTGTATTTTGAAGCCAAGCTTCATTTTTAAAGTGCCTACAGAGTTCTGTAAATGAAAACACAGCTCTGCATGAGTTCACACCCGTCATCCTTCCTTACAGTGGGATGGCACATATTGAGGTGGTCATTAAGTCTTAACTTTTCAAAATTTTAAATAAAAGACTTTGCACATTGAACCCCTTTCCCGGAATTGTGTTTGTTGGGAAAGCTTCTGAAATGTGCCTTTCTTGGCCGATTACTAGTGCCCAGTATGGGTTTATACAGGCTTGGATGTGGCTGAGCATGAAAATACATGCTTGTTATCCCAGAAGTTGGAATATCTCAGCACCAGAAACAGGTGGATAAGTTCTAGGTCATCCTCAATTATGTTGTGAGTTCAAGGCCAGCCCGGGCTATACAAGATCTCAAGAAACTAGAAAAGAGAAAAGGCTTTAGTATGAACCATCCTTCAGCTCTGAAGGTTGACCAAACACTAACAAATGGGTTTTTAGGGTTGGGGATTTAGCTCAGTGGTAGAGCGCCTGCTGGCCCTAGGGTTTGATCCTCAGCTCCACAAAACAACAACAACAACAACTAAAAAAAAAACCAAATGGGTTTTTGTTTAGGCTTGTTTTTGTTTCTGTGAAGCCAGAGTAACCATTGACATTCATAGGAAATGTCTTCCTCACACAATTGATTCTTCACTAGGGTGTGACTCAGATGTCCCCCCCAAGGCCTCTTAGCGTTCCGCCACACTGTATTAGCATTTGGATGAGGCAGGGGAGGAAGCAGAGGCCCTGCTTTCTTCTTTAATTTGTCTAAACCCATTCTTGTAAATGGCTGGCTCTGCAGTTTCTCTAATCAGACTCAAGGAGACAGTTTGAAGTAGTGACTAAAAGCCCAACTGTGTTTTCTTTGAATTTTGAAGCCACCAGAGAAATGGAATGTAGGATAAACCAATATTCAGTAACACAAAATACTTCTACCTTTGTCTTTCTTGTTTGATGTGAAATCTCAAAAGTAAGCAGGATTTCTATTGGGCACTGGTCAGGATCTGTTTACTCAGCTGAGGTGACAGCCTGTGCTGTGTTGCTAATGGGGTAGACAGGCTTCCAGAGCCTTCCCTGTGGAGAACACTGCCATCTGAAACCCGTTAACTAGGCTTACCCTTCAGACTTTGCACATGGCTACTTCATGGTAACAGATGGCTTCTTCAGCCTGTAGGGCTTCATAGTTCCTCGTGATTCCGGAGGGTGCTCACACTGCCTCTCCAGCAAGACAGAATATTATTACTTCATTTCTTCCTCCCTAGTCGTCCATGGGAGACAGGGTTAAAAATCTTCCTGCTCAGTGCCCCGACTCCTTTTCTGCCTTTGCTGGATACGCCTATTAACAAAGGCTGGGGCTGGAGAGATGCTGTCCTGGAGAGCACTGGCTGCTCTTCCAGAGGCCCAGTTCCAATTCCCAGCAACCACATGGTGGCCCACAACCGTCTGTAGTAAGATCTGGTTCCCTCTTCTGGTGTGCAGATGTACATGCGGTAGAGCACTCATGTACATAAAATAATTAAATAAATCTTAAAAGAAAAAACAAAAACCAGAAAAAAAAAAAAAAACCAACAAAAACCCAAAGGCTAAATTTCTCTTTTAAAGTAGCCAGAGCATTTAAAGACATTTGAATCATTCTGCTAGCCAGTTTTTATATTGTTGAAAGATAAAACCTAAGACCGAAAACAGAGATTTAGGGAGCTGGAGAGAGGACTCAGCACCAACTGCTCTTACAGAGGACCTGGTTCTGTCCTCAGCTTTCACATGGCTCATCACAACCTCCTGTATCTCTGGTTCCAGGGGAATCAGGTGCCCCCTGCTGGCCTCTGTGGGCACTGCAGGCATATGGTATGCATACATTCGGGCAAAACACATAAAAATAAATAAATAAATAAAGGTTGGGAAGATGGTTCATTGGGTTAAGAGCACACACTGCTCCTCTACAGGATGTGAGTTCAGTTCCCAGCACCCACATGAGGCAGCTCACAACCACCTGTAACTCCAGTTCCAGGGAATCCAGTGCCACCTATCTTCCATAAGTATACACACACATACCAATAAAAAATATATCTTTCAAAAACAATAAACCTTTTTTGAACATAAAAACAGGTTATAATTCAAGAGTCCAGGGTTATTTGAAACTGGAAAATACTTTCTCTGTAGAAAATAGTAAAAATGATAACATTTCCCAACAATCCCTTTTAAGCCAAATGATAGCTTAATTATACATATAAATATTGATTAGATTCTGGGATACAGAAGAAACCTATCATCATCTGTTCAGAGAGCTCTGTTTTACTTAAGTTGTGTAAGTGAGATTTCTATTATCTTCCCCTTTATTTACTCTTTGATAAAATGTCTGTCATAGACATTTTTCTATAGGCCAATCCATAATCTAAAAAGATTTTAGCCTCCCCTCCTGAAAGTACAGCTGGCATTTTCTTTAACCAGCTTGATACGGAAGGTACAAATTCTTATCCTAATGGTGAAATGTTTCACTAAAGCTTGCTCAGTGATTGGATAAAACCAAAACTTATAAGCCACAGTCATCCTAGGGTCCCCCCCGCTAGGTAGCCTCTCTGGATCTGTGAGTTGCAGTCTTGATTGTCCTCAAAAATAATAAATCTTTAAAACTAAAAAAATATAAATATATTTTGAGCTCTTTGTAAATATAAGAAAATAAGTCCTAAAAAGGGGGATTGGAGACAGTCTGCTTATTAGGGTAATGAGCACTTGCTGCTTTTGTTGAGGACCTAAGTTTTTAGCATCCACATGGCACCCACAACTGCCTGTACCTCCAGGGACCCCACACCTTCTGGTCTCCTTGAGCACCTGCACTCATGTGCACACACACAAGTAAAGATAAAGTAAGTCTTAAAAAAAGGAAAAACGTAAAGAAGTGAGTTCGCACAGAGTGCTGAGGCAAGAGGACCATTTGAGACCATGGATTTGAGACTACCTGGGCATCATAGACTCAACTCAACAAAAATACAAGAAAAATGTAAGAAATGCCAGAGAGGCGGGGCAGTGGTGGCGCACGCCTTTAATCCCAGCACTCAGGAGGCAGAAGCAGGCGGATCTCTGTGAGTTCAAGGCCAGCCTGGTCTCCAAAGCGAGTTCCAGGACAGGCGCAAAGCTACACAGAGAAACCCTGTCTCAAAAAACCAAGAAAAAAAAAATAATAAAGAAACGCCAGAGGAACAACAAGTAGTTGAACAGAACTTCCCGGTTCTTTGGCAGGATTAAGAGGAAGTGTGGAGGACTCAGCCTCTGGAAGGGACTGGAAAAGGGGTGAGAACCAATAAAACTTTAAGTTGGAATTTCTTTCTAGGGATCTCTTGGCTCTCACAACTCCAGCTAGTAAGTCTTGTGTCATTTCCTCAGCTCCAATCCTACAACTCTGACTTGACCATTCCATCTTTGAACTCCAGCTCCTTGGGGAGTCTGGCAAGCTGCTCCGTCAATCCTCGCATGGGGGGGGGGGGGCTAGCTGTAGTATCTCCCCATGCATCTCCTTGCTAAGCCTGTATCTCCCTGTAGCGATCCATTTGCATTGGCATTTACAGCTTCCTGTGGCTTGAGTACCAGCCGCTCTGTCTTGTGCTCCCTTGCCCCACGGATCCGGTGTCTGGGCACGTAGATGATTCCTTTGGGTATCTCTTGGATGTCGTCGTCCCCCGTCCCCACGTCCCCCCCCCCCCCCCCGTGAGGCTCAGGGTTTGAGTGCAGCTGACTCTGAGTGAGCATCCCCATGCCGGCCTCCCTGGTGTTCTCACTGCACTGCCTCCTTGTCTCAGCTCTGCGTGTCTGAGGTTCACCATCCTTCAACATAATGGTTCTTCCACTGCCCATCTCCAGCAGCTTTATGGTGCTTTGGATTTGGGGTATGGCCTCAAGATTCCTGGCGGCTTGTGAGCTCCTCCGTGCAGGAGGAGCCTCATTTTGTAGACACTGCACTCCGCTTCCCCAGGAGCATGCAGCAGTGTGTATTAAATGTTGGTATAATCATGCACTGGGAGCAGAGGCATAGTAGCTTAGATTAGTGGTGGTGTTGAGCCGAGCAAGCGTATGAATCATTAAAGTGATTTGTACTTTCCTGTTATTTAGTAAGTACATTCTCTCTTGGCCTTGCCAAATTTGAATCTGAAAACTTCCTCTCACCATGGCTCCATTTAAGCAGCATGTACCCTTTCCAGGTTTTTTTTAAATGTTAATTCTGCTTTCTTGTTTCTGATGCCTGTGGACTGCCTGTGTCCTCTTTATCAGTGGGACTGTTGGCATTTGTCACTAGCCTAGGGAGTCGGAGGCTTCTGAGAGAGCCTTGGCTTTCTTGATTGCTTGTGTACTTGCTGGGGGATCACACAGAGGAGCTCTAGCATAGTGCTTTGGTATTTATCTGCTTTAGTGTTTTATCAAGCCCAACTAGTCACTCATAACACAGGGTGGGAGGCACTATTCCATCATCTGCGGTCACCCTCCTCATGACAGGGTTAACATTGTTGTGCTTGACATGATCCAGCTAACTGTAGCTGCTTACACAGATTCTTTCCCTTCTTCATGGTGCTTTGGGTCAGGAAGGCTGGTCCAAGCTGTTTTCTGTCCGCCTGTGCCTTCATCACTGTGCCTAGGACTGTGAACACACCAATGACTGTGAGAAGTCAAACAGCAGACCCGACCCTTTCCACACAGTGTATCTGGACATAGACAGAATGCTGTTTAATCAAGGAATGTGGTTGGGTTGAAAAGAGCAGGGCTTACCACACACTGTGAAGAAGATATTCCCTCCGAGATTCTTCCAGTCTCAGCATCCACATGGGACTCGCCAGGTAGACACGCCACTTTTGCTATGCCGGTTACTGTGTGGTTACAGCTAAGAATTTTATCATTCACTCAGCAGATGTTCAGATTTTCAGCTGGATCCTGGCTACAGAGGTAAGTAAGCAAGGCCTTTGCTGCCTTTTCAGAACTCACCTTAGTGGATGGGGCATGCATTGACACACTTCTCACATAGGATCCTACTGTGATCACAAAGGTGCTGGGGAGTTCTCAGTGGGGTTCTTGGTGGGGTCGTGCTTCAGACTGCCCAATGCCTTGTCCATCTTCCTCTCTAACACTCTCTCAGGGCAGCTGGCTTTCTCTGTGTTCCTCTCCCGACTAGAATGCTATTGTTGGTTGTTTTTGCTCTTTTTTTTTGGGGGGGGGGCACCCAGCTCCCAGATAAATCATGCACAGAGGCTTTTTCTTACTTATAAGTGTCCAGTCTTAGCTTGGCTTGTTTCTTGCTAGCTTTCCCTAACTTTAATTTGTCTACTTTTGCCTCTGGGCTTTTCCTTTTCTATTCCTGTATACCTTTCTTTGTTTTTGTTTTTTCCAGACAGGGTTTCTCTGTGTAGCTTTGGAGCCTTTTCTGGAACTTGCTCTGTAGACCAGGCTGGCCTCGAACTCACAGAGATCCACCTGCCTCTGTCTCTGGAGTGCTGGGATTACAGACGTGTGCCACCACTGCCCCTTTCTTTGTTTCTTACTCCTGGCTTGCTATGCAGTTGGGTGGCTGACCCCTGAGTCCTCCTCCTCCTCTAACTGCTTCTCTTCTCCTCCTAGATCTCTCCTTCTGTATATTCTCTCTGCCTGCCAGTCCTGCCTGTCCTTTTACCTGCCTCGCTATTGGCCATTCAGCTATTTATTAGACTGTCAGGTATTTTAGACAAGCAAGGTAACACAGCTTCACAGAGTTAAACAAATCAACATAAACAAAAGTAACACACCTTAAAATAACATTCCCCTGGGCTGGAGAGATGACTCAGTGGTTAAGAGCACTGGCTGCTCTTCCAGAGGTCCTGAGTTCAATTCCCAGCAACCACATGGTGGCTCACAGCCATCTGTAATGAGATCTGGCATACATGCAGACAGAATACTGTATAATAAATAAATGGATGAATGAATGAATGAATAAATAAATAAATAAATAAATAAATAAATAAATAAATAAATATAAGGTGTTTCCATCAGATGATTAAAAAAATATATTTAAAAAAAATAAAAAACATTCCCCAACAGAGTGTGAGCTGATTCCTTTAGGCATTGAGACAGGTCCAGTTTTAGATTAAATCTTTGAGTATCCCCTAGTGTCTGTTACAGTATTGTGCTTTTTTTTGTTGTTGTTGTTGTTTTGGTTTGTTTTTTTTGTTGTTGTTTTTCTTTTTGTGAAGCTGAGGATCGAACACAGGGCCTTGCATTTGATAGACAAGCGCTCTACCACTGAGCTAAATCCCCAACCCTATGCTTGTTTTGATTTATATACTTGTCTTGTTCTGTACAGATAGGTCTAGGACTACGTTATAAAATAGTAATCAACAAGTTAGAGTTGAAGTAATTGTTGGAGGAGAAACAGATAAAACCAGGTGGAAATCAGTCGCCTATGTAAAACCTAAGGTAGCAAAAGATGTCTGTTGTCTGCTGGGAGAACTCCAAATCTTTCAACGCTTGGTTTCATGGTCTCCAGCACCAAGGAGGGAACTGCCATTGCTGTCTGTCCTCTGTGGGTTTGACAGAAAATGGAGTAAAAAGGAAGCTGATGGTAGTTCCCAAGGACTGAGAACACCCGGACCATCCTGTGCCGTTGTGTGATAATCCCTGTTCACATTAGCCGTTTCCAAGTTTCTCAGTATACATAGTTTGGCCATCTCTACAAAAAGCCGCCTCCTGAGTGGGTGCAACAGCCTGCACCTGTAGTCCTAGCTCAGGGGAGGTGGAGGCAGGTGTGTCAGGAACTGAAGGCCCAGCCTTAGCTACAATAGTGACTTCAAGGCCAACTTGAGCTACATGATACCCAGTCTCAAAACACAAACCAGAAAAGCCACCTCATCTCATCCATCAAGAATTTCAACTGTCCCTATGATGGTCTTCTAAAACCCACGGCCTCTTTAGGAACTAGAAATACAATATCGTTATTCTGACCCCCCCCCAGTCTCTTCCTCTCGTCAGCCAAGAATATTTTACCATTCTACCTTGGTTTTTCTTAAGCTTAAATTATAAAAACAATGCCCTTTTCTCATAAGTACTTAAATCTTGCTACTGAATCTGACTTTCAAACTGTATATCCTGTCTCAGGCATTTCCGGCATGCTTCTACCCACTCTCAATTAAGAATCACTTCTCTAGAACCATCACTTGAATTTCCCATCTATTTGGATTGGTAAACCAGGCTCTAGCTTTAATTCAAAGACTCTAGTTAGACAAATTTGTATGCGGAACTTAATGTCAGACAAGTAAATAAATTAGCTGGCATCAAGCTTTAGTCAAAGCTCTCAGTCTGACGTTACTTAAGCCAAAAACAGAAAGCTGTAGAATTCTTTTCTCAGAACTGGTCAAGAATGAGGTAGAGGGAAGTGTGATGGTGCACGCCTTTAATCCCGGCACTTGGGAGGCAGAGGCAGGCGGATCTCTTTAAAAAAAGAATTGATGTAGGTGCATTGGCATTTTGGTTTAGGAACCAAGGTGTCACAGGCATGTTGGCAGGGCCAAGCTCTATTGTGTGCACACCCTGATCTCTGCTAATGAGTGAACATTTCCTGGTAATGGACTTCAGGCTTTGCTTTTCCTAAGAGCACACCAGGTGCTCTTCTAAGTGTGCTTTTACAGTTTGTAACAACTTTTATTCTCTCCTATTTTTTTTCCATGTAAGCAGTCTTTAATGAGCGCCATGCCTGAGGTTCCCCCACTCCTGCATCTTCTCGACCGTCTCTTCCTTGTATTTGCCCTCCTCCTTTCCTACTAGGAGGGACTGGGCTTTCCCTTCCAGGATCTTTTAGGTCTCTGTCCAGCTTTAGCCTGTGATAACCACCTTGCTGAGGTGGATGCCCATGTGGAGAGGTGTGCCTTTTCTCGCCACACCTCTTCAGTGTAGGTGACACATGGCTTTCACTACACCTGGAGCACCTTGCCAGCCTGCTGCTTCTGTAGTGCCCTCCGACAGCCGGAAGTTCATCACCTTTTCAGATGTGCAGAGATCAAAGGGGCCCACACTTGGGTTTCGGCTCTCTTCCTAAAGCGAGAGGGCTCGCCGCTGTTTATCTGCTTCGGTCAGAACCCTCGAAGGGACTGCACTTGGTTTTGGCGGCAGCTGCTCCAGCAATGACTGCAACAGGAAGAGCTGCTGTTTCCTATTTAACAAGTCTCAGAATAACCTGCTTTACCAGAGTTCAGGATGTGCACTGGGTCTGTGCAAGGTCTGTGCACAACAGAGTCTGCTGTTTCCACTGTTACTGCCCTGGGTGCCATACCCTGGTCCTACCTTTGCAAATTGAATGGGCTATTGCAGCAAACCTCTTTGCAAAGCCCCCTCCTCAGCTTTGCTCAGATTATCAAATCTCTTAGAAACAGTGATTCTCTACCAGATTCCTACGTGCGATGTGGCACACACCCCAGCACTGGAGAGATTGAAGCAAGAGGATTTTTGAGTTCAAGGCCAGCCTTCAGCTCTACAGTAAATCTAAGTCTCTAAGATCCAAAGCCTTTTTTAAAACCCTCTTTGGAGTTGAAAGTATTACTTTGGTTATGTAACTGTCCCCTTAAATGCAAGTAGTTAGGAATGCTGCTCAGCTTTCATCTGCTCAGCTGAGTAGTGGCTTCCTGGCTTCCTCTTCTAAGCCATAAACCGAGTATGTGTTAGATGGGGCTGGTCTTCGGTGTAAGTGAACTTGTGAGGCCAGAACTCAAGGCCTCAGGGTCTCCCATAGGAGAGCAATGGGACCGGAGAGGTAGTACCCATTAGCTCTGCTCCCTGAGAACTCAGACTGTAATTGGTGCTGAAATGATAGCATGGGAAAAGCCAGAGTGCTTGTGTTAGGGGGAACTGTGTCTGTTCTCACAGCTTTGGGAGCCTGAGGCCGTACCCCCAGAGTGTCATGGCAGAACTGAAGCCTGACTCCCGTGAAATGTCCAGGCAACTAACTCAACCTCTGGGGTGACCTTTGCCAATAACACAAGAGAGAAGCTTGTCAAGTAAGTTCCTTCACGGGTTAAGGGAAGTAGCACTCACTCAGCACTTTCCCTTGGTTTCTACATCCATGGACCAAAGAGGCAGTCTGGGAGTGTGATGGATGCAGAGGGAATGATTATTACAGGAAGGTGCTAAGAGCTATATCTGCACACCATGGCTAAGCTGTGACAAGAAAGCAGAGAGGTGTAAATGTCAGGTTGGGGCGAGAAGCAAGGAGATTGAAAGGAAAAGCCAAGGCCAGAAATGGACTGTCACTGTCCTGTGTGCCACGCTCCAGAACCTCAGTATCACAGCCTCAGGAAGCGTCTGGGACCCGGAGATGGTTCAGGAAAGTGCTTGCCTTGCAAGCATGAGGACCTGAGTTCAGATTTCCAGCACCTACATAAAAATCCAGGGTTGTTGGCCAGCACCTAAAATCCCAGTGCTGGGGAGCTGGGACAGGAGGATCCCCAGGCTTGCTGACCAGCCAGTCTTAGTCAGGAAGCACCAGGTTCAGCAGGAGGCCCTACCTCAAAAACTAGGGTGGGGGGTAGGGAGATGACTTGGGGTAAAAGCACTTGCAGCAAGCCCAACCTAAGTTCAGATTCCTAGAACCCACATGATGAACTATATGTAGTATCACATACATGTAACTGGGGTTCCGATGGCAAGATGGGAGAGTAATCCAGAAGCTCATTGGCCTGCTAAACTGGATGACGTGGCGCGGCAGCAGAAACAAGAGAGTTGTGCTTCAAACAATTCAGGAAGAATTGACCCCCTGAAAGTTGTCCTCTGGCTTCCACAGAGGTGGAGCACACTGAGGAAAATGTCCGATGTGTTAACCTCTGACATCCATAAGAACATCAAAGATGGGATGGTGAGCCATAAGCCTGCCAGGCCTTGCTCAGCTAGCTGTGTGTGGGAATTAGGACAGCAAACCAAGTATAGCAGCTCACACCTGTAATCCCAGGACTTGGAAAGCTGAGACAGGAGGATTGCTATAAATTCAACTCAGTCTGGTCTATATAGTGAGCTCCAGGACAGCCAGGGCTACATAGCAAGACCTTGTCTCAAACAAAGAAAACGACCATGATAGCAGGTGCCATTCTTGGGCCATGTCAGGAGGTTCTGTAATCCAAGACGTCACACCCCATTCCACCCGTCATTCCTTGACCTAGTTTCCAATGAGAAGGTGAAGTCTTGGTAGCAGGGAGTTGGTGTCCCCTCCTGACTCTCTCACAGTGCTCCAAATGTTGGTGTTCAGTGAACAGTTAAACAAAAATAAAGGGGTTGGAGCATGTATCTGCCCCTGCTCATTAAGTGATGCCAATGATGGCTGAAGGTGTTTTCCAAGACCAGTTAAGACAGCTCCTCGAGAAGACAGAGTGCTGCTCTTAACAAATAGTTATACTGGAAAATGTAAAACTGTTAAAGGTCTAGGCAGTATGGTTATTTCCATTTTACAATAGAAGAGAGCATCACCTGGCCCAGCGCTCTGCACTGCTCTGACCCATGAGGCAGGTCTGCTTCCTCCCTCTATGATAGGCCAGGCGCTCCAAGTGGTACCACTCCTCACTCACCGCTACACATCATTTTATCCCCATTCTGGGCACAGAACTTTTCCAGGATACCCAAGTGTGTGCTATTTGTGAGAGAGCGGAGAGGTGCAAGCAAGGGTCAGATGCCTTGAGACGCAGGAGGTGACAGAATTCCTTTATGTAGTTCTGCTAGGTGATGCCAAACACCCACGCTGCCAGGAGCGGGACTTTTTGCTCCACTTCAGCCTCAAGGAGAAGCTTTAAGGGTTGATGTAACGACACGATGGCAGAAAGCTGGTGTTGGTGGCCGAGGAGGGTCTTGGGAACCACCTTTGCTGTGGGGCAGTGCCACACGCCAGGTTGCACACGAACTGTGGTGGGCTTCTGCCCAAACTCCAGTGAGACAGTGCCCACCCGGTGGCTGTGGGGGCGGAGCCTGCAGAAGGCGGGGCTCGGGGCGGGGCGAGCTCAGCGCCTCTCGCAGGCTGGGCTCCGACTGTAGTTTAAAAGACTGGAAGGCGGGCTTCGCGAACTAGTGCCAGAGGAGAGCCCGCTTGGTACAGCCATGACCCGGCGGGCAGGGAGCTCCCGGCTGCTCCGCGGTCTCCTCCTCTTCGTGTTGTTCACTGCCGGCGTCGCCTCCTTCAGCTGGGATCTCCCGGAGCCCCGCAGCCGAGCCAGCAAGATCCGAGTGCACCCCCGGGGCAACCTCTGGGCGACAGGTAAGTCTTAGGGGACCCCAACAAGCGTGCCTCATTCTCTTCGGTCCCCAGTTTTCTTTCAACTCTCTGGAGGCTTATAGTGGCGAAGCTCCTGCAGACTCCCCCCCCCCCCTGGGGGGGGGGGTTCAAGTTTAACAGGTGGGAATTAACAGGTCAGATCCAGAATCAGGGGCTTGGCTACGATAATCCACTAAGCAAGTTTAAGGCAGAGCTAGGCCAGCATCTTAGATCTGGTTGCCGTCGTCAGTCCCCCTTCCCTTAGGCAGACTGCCGGGATTTTCTCACTCATGTCTTCTCTGCACATCTGTCTCCGAGACACCATCTCCACTTCCTTCCCTGGCAGGTCTCCTGGTCCCAGGCTACCTACACCCTTCTTCTAGTTGTGCTGACCTCCAGCTGGTCGGGAAAAGCTGAGGCAGTCAGCTTTGCCTATACCCAGATGTCTGTGGCTTCTTGCTGAGGAGGAAGGTTTTTGTTTGTTTCTTTGTTTTTTGTCTTCCCTCTGTGAGAGCTGAAAGGTGGAATAGACCAGAACTTGCTTATGGTAGTCGGGTCCTCGTTCCTTAGCTTGCATGTACCTTGGCACCTCTATTTCAGGTCACTTCATGGGCAAGAAGAGTCTGGAGCCTCCAAGTCTGTCGCTGGTGGGGACAGCACCTCCCAACACCCAGAGGGACCAGAGCCTGCAGCTGAGTCATGATCTGCTCAGGATCCTTCTGCTAAAGAAAGCTTTAGGCATGAACCTCAGTGGCCCAGCTTCCCCAGTTCAGGTGAGCCCCTACCCTAGTACCAATATGCAAGAACTGCCACCCAGCTTGGGTTCAGGGTGGGACTGCCTAGCCAGGGCATGATGGGTATGGATTCCAGAAAGCCAGGGTCCCAGGCCTCAAAGGGGGACTGTCCCAAAGACGGGGGAATGGTGCAGCAGACTGCATGGGAGAGCAGTTCCTCTTTGCCCAGCCCTAGTCTGAAGTCACAGACTAGGATTAACACACAGCCCTGTCCATCCATCCCCCTTGTCTTCCAAGCCCACCTTAGCGGTTCCAGTCTGTGCTTATGGTGTGAGCTGTGACCTCTGAGGCCTAGAGGTGGGAAGGGAAGTCACCAGTGGAGACAGAACGCAGGAGCAGCTCGCTTTCCATGCTCCTGTCCATTTCCCAATGGCAGGCTTTTATCATATGTCAGTGCTCTTGACAGCATAGGTTCTGCGAGGCTGTCCTGTGCATTTAGGATGCTTACCACATCCCTACCTAGTTTCTACCTGCCAGATGCCAGTAACACATTCCCTCTCCTCACTAAGTGGTGACAACCCAAATCCCTCCTGGTCAAGAATCGTGCACTGTGGTCCCTGATGCTTCGAAGGTTGAGGCGGGAGGCTGGTTTAAGACCGGAAGTTTGGGGAAAAAAACCAAAAACCACAAAAGCCTTTAGACATCAAGTTGATGTCCTCTGGGTGGAAGCAGGCTCAAATCACCACTGGTTGTAAAGCACTAACCCGTGGTGGTGCCCAAGCCCTTTGTGAGCTACCTAGCTGGGTGGCAGCTCCTCCATTCTCTGCTCCTGGTCTGTCCCCATTGCTCACCACTGTCCCTGGTGCTTATTGCTGTGTGCAGAAGGCAGTGTGGTGGGGTGGGATGTACACTGGGGCCATACCTAGATACTTAGGGGCTGGGTGACCTTAGAAATGTCACCGAACGGCTCAAAGCCTTATGTTCTTCATGAAATGGAAATAGCAGGCCCACCTTTATGTCACATGCACAGTCTGGTGCTGGGCACGCAGAAAGCTCTTGGTAAGCAGGAGCTCCTCCCACCTGCCTGCAAGCCGCCACAGTACCTGCTGCTGACTCCCTCCAGTGTGCACATGCCGAAGGGAGAGACAGTCCTTAGAGAACATCTACCTGCAGCCCCAGCAACCATGCCAGGAACCGCAGGTGCGAGGGCAAGAAGCTTGGGCTAGCAGAGTCCAAAGAGACATAGCATCCCCTCAAGGGGCATTATTGTGAAGGCCTGAAATACCAAGAGCAACCAGACACTCTCAGAGGAAGCAACACTGCCCTGGCCAGTGGCAGGGAGCATCAGAGAGGTCTGGAGCAGAGCGTGGGGGAGGTAGAGGAGTGTCACTGACACTTAGCCAGTGCCATGGACTTGATTTCTGGGATGTTCTTTAGTTGTCATGACTACCCTGTGAAGTTGGTGCTCCATTCTGGGGAAACCATTACCCCTGACTTTTCTCAGGCCTTTCAGGAAGAAAGGTACTCATTCGGACCCAGCCAAGAGCCTGCCCCTGCCTACCTGTGGGCACTCCCAGCATATCCCCACGGCTTGTGGACTGAGGGTCATCTTCTCTTTTTGCCTTCAGTACAGGAGGCTGCTGCAGCCAGCACTGAAGTGAGGCCAGTAACAGGACAGACACAGCAACTTGGCTTGGAATGTGTCGGTCCGGGAAAGCTGCTGAATGGAACCCCAGCCGTGGCCCCACCTGGATGTAAATCCTAAGCTCAAATGTGTTACTCCATTACTGTGATTTCTGGTTGGGTCACCAGGAATGTTGATGATGCAGACACGGAGTCTTTTGCGCTGTATTTCTTGCTTCCCTGGTGAAGTTGTGAATAAAAATACTGCTCTTTACACAGAATGTCTGGGCCTCTTCTTCCACCCACATTTGAAGAAAGGGGAAAGGGCTCTGGAGAATGGTATGTTTGTCGAGATGGGGTGGTCTCGGAAAAGCCCTATCACCCCTCACCATGGCTCCAGCCAGGCAATGAATGATTGCCAATCCTCAGCCCCCATGTACTATGTTGGCTGCACTGGTCTTTGCCATTTCTACTACCTAAAGTTTCTTTGCTGCGATGGGCAGCTGCCTACACTATGCTCCACTCACCCCATCTTTCTTCCCAAGCTTTAGTACGGTGCAGGAGAGAACCACTTCGGAATCCAGCCCTGCTGTGTTCTTACTCTTCTCTAGATGTAGGGACCTTCGTACAGGTTGCCAAAGTTATTGAATAAAAATGAGAGTGTCGGTTGGGTATTTAGCTCAGTGGTAGAGCACTTGCCTAGCAAGCGCAAGGCCCTGGGTTCGATCCTCAGCTCAATAATAATAATAATAATAATAATAATAATAATAATAATAAATAAAAATGAGAGTGTCAGATACTTTATTGATACAGTGTCTTGTGTAACGTAGACTGGCCTCGGACTCCCTGTGTAGCAGATGGTGACCTAAAACTTCTGATTCTCCTGCCTCTATCTCCTGAGCACTGGAATCACAGGCGTGCGCCACCATGCTAGGGAGTGAGGGTGCTTTACGTGGTTCTGGAAAGCGAGCTAGGTGCATGCTAGGCAAGCATGAGCTACATTCCTAGCCCAACAAGATTCCTTTCATTTAAAAAAAAAAAAAAAAAAAAAAATCCGGGGTTGGGGATTTAGCTCAGTGGTAGAGGCTTGCCTAGCAAGCGCAAGGCCCTGGGTTCGGTCCTCAGCTCCGGCCAAAAAAAAAAAAAAAAAAATCCTAAAGTATCCTTCACGGACATATTCACGCAAACTTTTAAATTAACTGTTCACCTTAAGTTCCAATTAAGTCTGTATTGTACCTAGCTTTGGGACACTGACAGCTCTTTGGCTACATATACTTGATCCTAAAACACGGGCATATTTGATGTCTCCGGTCATGCATGGAGTTGATATCGAAGAAATCTGTGTTTGCGTCCTTTTTACCCCGACTCTGCGCTCAGAACCCAGGAAACGTCAGCGGAGCTTCGCCAGCTCTGGGCGCTCCCGACTCCGCTGGGCGGGAGACCACGCCCTCTCCTCGCGAGAGCGCGCGCCTGCCCAGGAAGTCTGCCTGGCGGAAGTGGAGTGGCGGAAGCGACAGTTGCTATGGAGCTCGCGGAGGACTGGCTGGTGGAGTCTTTGCGCTTGTAAATCGGGCCGTGGGCTGGTGGGCAGTGGGAGCAGGCGTGGACAGCAGGGACCCGGGTGTGGGCTCTCGGGCGGTGCCCAGACACGGCCGGGCGGAGGGTCCCGACCCCCGGCCTCTCGGTCCTTTTGTTTATTTATTTATTTGTTTGTTTGTTTTTGGCGGAGCTGAGGACCGAACCCAGGGCCTTGCGCTTGCTAGGCAAGCGCTCTACCACTGAGCTAAATCCCCAACCCCTCTCGGTCCTTTTGTAAGCTAGTAATGTGACCAGATGCTCACTCGTGAAGGCTGGTTATGTTGCACCGGCCTCTAGGTTAACCCGAACCAATTGATTGTTCATCTCAACTTGGGGAAATAACTCTGCGGAACCCTGGGCGTTCCACAGATAAGAACGGTTTCTGGTCCTATTCACACGGGGAGTAAAATGTGGAAAAAAGACTGAGTTCCATACTTACCTGACTCCAGAGCCTGGATCCACTAATCCTGCAGTGATCTGAGTTCTTGGTCAGCTGCACAGTATCGTGCGCCATGTGATGTTTATATCCCTATGCTTGCAGGTACCAAGATTTCCATGCATTTGACCTCTCAGGAGCCACTCGAGTCCTTGAGTGGATTGGTGAAAAAGGTAATATACCTAGCCTGCCACTAAAGAGATGGATTTCTGCCTCTTGGGCTGAGTTTTAAGGTCTCAGCCTTTAGAGAGACCCATCCAACTTCCATCCCCTGACACAAGGCTGCCCACTAATGAACGGGGAAGAAATTTATCCTTTTGGGGAATTTATAAATCCAGCCATGATCCATGATGTTTCTAACAATTTGTCATAGTTACTGTTTTGTTTCAGGAGTTTTTGTTGCTGGTTATGAAAGTTTGAAAAAAAATGAGATTCTTCATTTGATACTACCTCTCAGACTCTCTGTAAAGGAAAACCAGGTAACTTAAATGGAGAAACTGATTATAGGAGTCAACTTGTACTTACTATGCATTTCTGGAGTGCCTGTTACCTACCAGGTACTGTCCCTGACAAGCTCTGGATCTGCCCTTAAAACCTAGCAGGAGGCTCCTGTGCATAGGGATGGATGCTGAGGAAAGCCATGTGGTTCACAAGAGAGCTGCTACAGATAAAGGACAATCTTACTTTATCAAAAATAGATTTATAGAGCTGGAGAGAGGATTCAGGGATTGAGAGCACCAGCTGCTCTTCCAGCCGACCTGTGTTTGATTCCCAGCACCTGCCTTGCAACTCACAGCCTTCTGTAACGCTTGTCCCAGGGCATCCAGCATCCTCTTCTGGCCTCCAAGGGTACCAGGTGTGCATGTGGTACAGAGACATGCATGCAGGCAAAATACCCATACACATAAAACAATTTTTTTTTTTTCAAGACAGGGTCTCTCTGTGTAGCTTTGCGCCTTTCCTGGGACTCGCTCTGTAGACCAGGCTGGCCTCGAACTCACAGAGATCCGCCTGCCTCTGCCTCCCGAGTACTGGGATTAAAGGCGTGCACCACCACTGCCCAGCAAAACAATTTTTAAAAATAGATAGAGGGGCTTGAGAAGTGGCCCAGTAGTATAGCACTCACATAGCATGAGCAAGGGTTCAGTGCTCATAGCATCACACACACACACACACACACACACACACACACACACACACGAACTGGGGTCTAGGAGTTGGGAGAAACCACACAGATGGGTAAGATCACCTAGGATGAAGGTGTGGGATCTGAGGATTAAGAGAAGATCGGGGACAGAACCTTAGGGAATGTATTTAAATGAAGTTGGAGGAAGAGAATATGTGAATGTGTGAGTGGTAGCTATGGAAGTATAATTAACAGCTACTGCCACTACTAGCCAGCCAGGGCTACACAGGGAGAACGTCTCAAAAAAGAAGAAAGAGGAGGAGGAGGAAAAGGAAAGTTTTTGCCTCATATGAGAGGGACAGGGGACAGGCTAGAAGGAGGCTTGGAAATAGTCAGGAAGAAAAAGAAGCTGGACACGTAGACTTTTACAGACCTCAGCCTGCCAAGGTCTGGCTGAGTAACTTTCATGGCCTCCTTCCCTAGTGCTCATCTGAAGTGTTCATTAGTAAGGCACATGCTAGGACTGGAGAGATTGCTTAGCAGTTAAGAGCACTGGTTGCCCTTCTAAATTCCCAGCACCCACATGGTAGTTCACAACTGTCTGTAACTCCAGTTCCAGGGGATCTGGCACCCTCGCACAGGCAAAACCCCGATGTACATAAAAGATAAATCTTAAGGAAAAAAAGAAAGAGAAGCAGATGCTAAGCTGAGCGGTGGTGGCACATGCCTTTAATCCTAGCACTCCAAAGGCAGAGGCAGGCAGATCTCAGTGAGTTGAGGACAGCTTGGTCTACAGAATTAGTTCCAGGACAGCCAAGGCTACACAGAGAAACCCTGCCTCACAACACAAAACAAAAAAGAAGAAAGAAAAGAAAAAATCAGCTACTGTCTGATTTCTCCCCATCCATTTGTATTTTAGGGTTTATTCCCAGAGAGAGATTTCAAAGTGCGCCATGGAGGATTTTCAGACAGATCTGTCTTTGACCTAAAGCATGTGCCAGATACCAGGTATGGCCAGTCTGTGTGTCAGACCTTCCATTCTTTGGGGGTACCGGGAAATGCTCTCAGTGTCCTGTCTTCTTACCACTGTGCCCACATCTCAGTCTCCAGATGTAGGTGGGTGCACATGGGCCTGGGGCACACGTAGATTTACCATGTGAAGAAACCATTAGCTTAGCAGCCATTTTGACTGGTGGAGCCAACAGGGCTCTGAGTTCCTCCAGGGACAAATGCAAAGTGGAAAGTGCTCTGAAGCTTCTCAGAGCTGTCTCAGAGTTATGTGCTCAGGCTCCCCACTTGTGTCCTTTCTAGGTGACCATCATGACCTGTGGAAGCCTGCTGGGCTCAGTCTGTGGCTCTGAGTTGAGACCCTGCCCCTAAAGCAGGGTGAGCCTGCTCATCTGCTGAAGGAGGGCAGCTGGTCCCAGGGATCTCGAGGGGGCTGGAGGGGAAAGGCTGCCAGGGTGAGGGTGAGCTCCCCTCCATCTGGACTGATCTTCTGTCTCTCTGGAACAGGTTGCTGGTGACCAGTGGCCTTCCAGGGTGTTCCTTACAGGTGTGGCAAATTGGAGAGGACAGTGGTGAGTGACGTTCGCTTGGCGGAGACTGAGGTTTTAGGAGAGCGACTCATAACTCCTGTCCCTTATGCTGAGCCAGCAAAGAAGCGCTTGAGGGAGGGACAGGGGACAGCACAGTTTCTGTCTGCTTTTGTACAGCAAAGGAGAGTTAGCATCCACAGTGTGGCAGACAGGCTGAAATGCTACAGCTTCGCTGAACTTCCTGCAGGAATTGAGTTGACCAACCCAGCTGCTGGCAGAACACAGCAAGCCAGGGCCTCTAGCTGGGCAGGGGCAGAGGAAGTGCTGAGCTAGGGCCCCCGAAGGAGCACTTAGCTCGAGGAAAGAAGAGGAGAATACTTCCAAGAGGTCCCTCTTTTCACAGTGCGCTGGTTCTGGGGAAGGAAAATAGCAAGTGACCAAGAGGCTCCCTGGCAGTCTGCCCAGAGGTCACACTACTTCCCACAGGGCACAGAGAAGGATCAGGAAGTCCCCGTGTGGGGAATAGCACTGGGGCAGCAGGTCCCTGGCAGGCAGGTACCAGAGCATGTATCCCTTTAGCCTGATCCAGCCATTCATTCCATCCCCCTGTGGGAGGCCAGCTCCCACTTTTTCCCCAGGGTCCTCTTGAGGAGAGAGGGATAAGAAACGTTAGATAGAAATACAGTATGGAGCCGGGCCGTGGTGGCACACACCTGTAATCCCAGCACTTGGGAGGCAGAGGCAGGTGGATCTCTGTGAGTTCTAGGCCAGCCTGGTCTACAGAGCTAGTCCAGGGCAGGCTCCAAAGCTACAGAGAAGCCCTGTCTTGAAAAACCACAAATAGAAAAAGAAAAAAAGAAAAGAAATACAGTGTGGAGAGAAACACAGGATAGCTTCAGGAGGGCCTGGATCAATATCCACCGGCCCCTTCTGTCTCTTCTAAAGGGCTTTTTTATAGGAATGCCAAAGGGTGGAGCAAAAGACCCCACCCCCGCACAGCCAAGTGCAGACCATCCCAGTCATCTGGTAACCACAAATGTGGTCAGTCCATCTCCCTATAAAGCCCTGCTGAGTAAAGCAAGCTCATATCTCACTGGGAAATCTCTGTGGGCCTCCACACCCACCTCCAGTGAGAGGCACCTCACAGCAGGAAGTGGGCCACCCCACACTGTGCAAAGCTTCCCACAGTCGGCACAGTGTCTGTTACTTCTCCCAGGCCTCCCTGCCACGCAGGGGACGCTGTTGAGCTCGTCTTGACCTGTGCATCTCCTGTCACCTGTCTGTCCTTCCCATTCCTACACATGTGGTAAGGTTTGATGCTGCTGCTGTGTAATGATTTTATTGAGGTATGTTCTACCTGCCAGTCAAGTGTACAGGTCAATGACTTTAGAGAAAATCTGCCGGGTTTTGCAGCCATCATTATAAATCAGTGTTGAACCTTCTTATTATTCCCAATAAGATCTGTTCTGCCATTTACTGTTTGTTAACCCACTCCTGCACCCTGCTGCAATTAACGTTTCTCTAGAGTAGATTTGCCTGGCCTGGAAAAGTCTTGTCAGTGGAACCTCTCATGAATTCTTTTGTATCTGGCCTCTGTCCCTTAGCATATGCTTCTTAAGACTGTCCATGTCATAGCATCCATCAATAATGTGTTCTTTTTTTTTTTTTTTTTTTCCCAAGAAAGAGTTTCTTTGTGTATCTTTGCAACCTGTCCTGGAACTCACTCTGTAGACCAGGCTGGCTTTGAACTCACAGAGATCCACCTGCCTTTGCCTCCTGAGTGCTGGGATTAAAGGTGTGCGCCACCACTGTCCAGCAAGAGGCTGGATTCTGGTTTTATGTATATATGTAATTATGATACTGGATGGAGAGGGAATTTAAGGCCTCAGATAGGCCAGGCAAGTGTTTTGACATTGAATTATATTCCAGCCCCTTCTGAATCCTTGAAATGGTCTCCCTTACCACAGCGGAGAGCCCTCCCCTAGCCCAGAGCAGCCCATCCAGGGAGAGTTGGTTTCAGGCTCCTTGGTGTCAGCACAGGGGAGCCAGGGAAGTGCGGCCCAGGAGAGCCAGGCAGGCTCTACTAAAGTGGCCTCAGTGTAGCCGTTTGGTGCTCCCTAGAGACCAGCTGCAGCCCTGCGGCTCAGCTGTTGTGTCTGCTGCAAGCACTTTGCAGCTCTTGTGTTGAGAAGTCTGGATGAAGGGGCCCAGGAGACTCTGCTCGTGGTGTGGGACTGTCAGGAGGGAGCATGCTGCCACGCTCTTGTTCATCTGCTAGTGCCTTTCTCACACCCGTCCACTCTGACCAGGCCTGTCCTTTCCAACTGGAGACGCACACGGATCTTCGTCTTCATACAGTATGGGCATGGAATAGTTCTTTTTTGGAGAAGAGAAAACACAAAGCATAAAACAAGAATTTCCCCTTTAAGTAGTTTGTGCAGCAAATGACTTGTCCTAAACTGTTACAGGTAACATCAAGAGAAGCATCAAATCCCAGCACTCGGGAGGCAGACAGGTGGATCTCTGAGTTTGAGGCCAGTCTGGGCTACAGAGTGAGACCTATCTCTAAAAATTTAAAAAAGAAAAAAAAAAGCATCAAATCATGTAGAATGCAGAGGCTAGAAACAGCTAGCTAACCAACCAGCCCGAGGCTGAGACAAAGTTGAACTACAGAGATGAGAACCAGACAAAAATTCCAGCACTAGGAGTTGGAGGCAAGACAATCAAGAGTTTGAGGCCAGCCTGGGTTAGCAGGACGCTGTCTCAGAAAAAGAAAAAGAAAAAGAAAAAAAAGCAAGATGAAGGCTCAGCAGGTAAAGGTGCTTGCTGCCAAGCCTGACCATCTGGCAATGTACCAACCCCAGGCCCCACACAGTGATGCCCTGCAAGTTGTTCTGTGACCTCCACACGTGCACACAGATGCAATAGTAAACCAAGTAATTCCCCTATCACCCCCACACCCCGCAGACAGGGTTTCTCTCTGTAGCTTTGGTGCCTGTCCTGGATCTCGCTCTGTAGCCCAGGCTGGCCTCAGACTCACAGAGATCCACCTGCCTCTGCCTCCCGAGTGCTGGGAGTAAAGGTGCGCTGCCACTGCCCGGCAACAAAGTAAATATTTAAAAATGAAAAGTAAACAAATTTCGTTCTACTTGAAGTACATCTTTCAAATTTGTGTAAGAGGTGGTCCTTCCTGGTTTCCAGTCTTCATCAGCAACATCTGCAGCACCAGGTCTGGCAGGCTGTGGGAACTCACAGCATATTTTGGAAGAAGCTGTACTGGTTCCTGAACTCCGAACTTGTTGCTTTTCACTAGAGAAGTAACTGACATCAGCAGCATGCTCTTCCCTTCTAGCTCCTCTCCGACAAACACGCCAGACCTGTGTGGTTTCAAAATGGCTGCAATGACTCATTGTCTCCCATTTGTAGAAATAGCTCATAAGACAAATTATGAAGACGTGAAAGTGATTTGTCAGGTTCAAGGATGTGAGCAAAACCCCAATTGCTTTTGTCTCAGCGCTGTCTAGCAGCCCTTAGCGCCCTCCCTCCCTTGGCCTTCTAAATGTCGGGGTTCTGGCCTGCCTCACTGACACTCTGCACTCCGGCCTCTTCTCTTTCCTCAGATGTCATTGAAGCTGTCAGTACCATTGATGTGCAGGAAGGAGAGGAGAGTCTATGGCCTCGAATGTCTGTCTTCTCCTCTGCGGCACCTGGAATCCTCCACGGGGCGCGGCTCAGTGGCCTGAGGACTGTGGACCTAGAATCCCAGAAGATCACCTACAGCTCTGGTACTGCCACAGTGCGCCCCCTGCTGGCTCCTCCAGCCCGCTCTGTCCCTTATTCCGGCTCAGCCCAGAGACGTCCTCCAGCCTCTGCCAGATGCTGTGGTGTGTATGGGGGAGCCTGAGGCATGCAGTGCAAACCCTGGCCTCTGGGCCCTGCACCCACCCAGTGGAGCGGACTGGCAAGATGAAGGAAAGGTGTAACATGACATATTCTGCCTAGGCCTGGCACAGCCCGCCAGTCCTGCCGCAATGCCAGACCCACCCAACTCCAGCACCCCTTCTTTTCCCCATCTCCTAGGTACCAGTGATAGTGAGTCATTGAGTAGCCTTCAGGTCCTAGATGCGGACACCTTTGCATTCTGTGGCACCTCCGGTCGGCTGGGGCTTGTGGACACCCGCCAGAAGTGGGTGCCACTGGAGTCTCTGAACCCCAGCCCTAGCTCTAGTGGAGAGAGATGGTGTGCAGAAGTTAGGAACAGGGGACAAGGCCCTGAGCCCTGCATCGCCAGCCTTGGCTCAGATGGACAGCTCTGTCTCCTTGACCCCCGGAATCTCTGCAATCCTGTGAGCTCAGCCCAGTGCCCAGTGTCCAAACCCAGCCCTGACCCAGAGCTGCTGCGAGTGACTTGGGCTCCAGGCCTGGACAACTGCTTGGCTATTTCAGGTACTGTTGAGAAAGATGTGTCTTTTCGGCCACTGCTCTCTCCCCATACTTAACCCGGCTGCAGAAGTTCAGGTTGCTTACCAAGAGCACCACTTTGGTCTCTGGACTTCTCAAAGGCACATCGTTCCCCCACCCTGGCCACTGAACTTGCACCAATTGACAGTGGGCCTTAGAAGCCTAGCAAAGGTTCAGGTGTGTTGAGAGACTTGTAGACAGTACAATCTGGAACAGCCAGAGATGTTGGTTGTTTTTTACTCTTTTGGGGGGCCCACCACCCAGCTCCTAAATAATTACACACAGAGGCTTATTCTTAATTATAAATGTCTGGCCTTAGCTTGGCTTGTTTCTTGCCAGTTTTTTCTTAACTTTAAATTATCCCATCTACCTTTTGCTTCTGGACCTTTTCCTTTTCTTACTTCTGTAATCTTATTTCATTCGTACTCCGTGGCTGGCTGTGTAGCTGAGTAGCTGATCCCAACCCCCTGCTCTTCTTCTTTGCTCTTTCTTCTTTTCTCCCAGATTTCTCCTCCTATTTATTCTCTCTGCCAGTCCTGCCTATCCTTTCTCCTGCCTTGCTATTGGCTGTTCAGCTCTTTATTGGACAAATCAGGTGTTTTAGGCAGGCAAAGTAACACAGCTTCACAGAGATAAACAAATGCAACATAAAAGAATACAACATATCTTTGCATCATTAAACAAATGCTCCACAGCATAAACAAATGTAACACATCTTCAACAAATATTCTGCAGCACAGAGGCTGCCTCAGAAAGGCAATCACATCTCATTGAGCTGCTTGTCTGCTTGTATTTTTTAATAGCAGGCTCCTGAAGCCTGGGGGTTCTCATTGTGATTGTGAGTTCAATGGGGCCTTCTAGAAGCCAGTGAGAAAGGTCTATTTACAGAAGAAAGGGGAAGTTCCAGGATCTAGAAAGAGCAGAAGAAACACAGTGTGCCAGAGAGAACAGGAAACAGCAACATGGGATAGGGACAGATGGACCTCAGCAGATGGACAAGAAGGCCAACACTAAAGACGAGACAAGGCTGTCTGCTGAGGACCTGGAGGTGGAGGGATTGGAATCTGGAGCAAATTGAAAAGGGTTGAAAGTTTCTTCTGCCTCCATTTCCTGTGGAGATACTGTTATGAGGATTAAAGATGACACCTGTTGAAGTTAGAGCATAACTCAGTAAAGCTTGCCATGCAAGCTTGAGGATCTAAGTTTATCCCCAGAATAGAATCCATGTAAACCTGGACATTGCTGGGGCTGGGGGCCACATACCTTTAATCCCAGACTTGGAAGACAGAGGAGGTGATTCTGTGTGTTTGAGGCCAGCCTGGTCTAGATAGAGTGTTCCTGGTCAGCCAGGGCTACATAGTGAGACTCTGTCTCACAGAGAGAGAGAGAGAGAGGGAGAGAGACAGAGAGAGAAGAAGCGGTAAAGGTGGGAAAAGCTGGACGAGGTAGTATGTTCTTATAGTTCTAGAACCAGGGAGGCAGAGGTAGATCTTAGAGCTCATTGGCCGGCCAGCCTAGCCAAATTGGTGAGTTCCAGGTCAATGAAAGGACCCTATGACAAAAACCACAGTGGAATATGCCTGAAAAAATGATACTTAAGGTTCACCTCTCTGACCTCCACATACTCAGACACACACGTGCACATATATACACACACATACACATAGACACATGCACACAGACATACTCATGCATGTGCACACATAAAGACACACTGACATGCATTTACACACGCATGCATGCACTCATGCATGCACACACACAGTGCATCCCCCTCAGGCCTAGCTATATGATCCATACTCTAGGTGGGTGATAGGTATTCACAGATGCTCATGGAGACATCTCCCACTGGTGCAGGTGGAGCTTTCTCCGTGGGTGGCCTCTGAGTGTCTTGTGACAGAGGAAGTTGTTCAAGAAAGTGGGGGATGTAGGGTCACTCCTCTCTTTTTCGTGTTCTTCTCCAGGCTTTGATGGGACAGTGCAGATCTATGATGTCACATCATGGGATGGAAAGAAAGGCCAAGTGGAACCTCTTTTCACTCACAGAGGCCACATCTTCCTGGACGGAAATGAGGTTGACACCGCTCCTCTGGTCACCACCCACACCTGGCACCCTTGCAAACCCAGAACTTTGTTATCAGCAGCAAGTGATGCCTCTCTGCATGTGTGGGACTGGGTGGACCTCCAGGCCTCCTGTTGACACCAGCAGTTCCCTCCTGGGCCTCTGAGAAGAGGGGAGTTGATGGAGGACTCTGAGTGACCACGGGTCTACCACAGCTGTTGGCTCAGGCAAGTCAGGCTGCCCTTCTGTCCCTTTCCTCATCTGTAAAATGAAGGTGTTAGTAACCCCCACCCAGGCGTGCCACAAGTCAAGTCGCCGAGGTAGTTGGTGGTGCTGTGGCACAGCCCTGGTTGGAAGCGGCTGGTGGATCCAGGAGCCCACCTCTCCAAGTGTAAAGTGGTGTGGCTGTTCCTGTCTTCTTGACAGCCTCGTGGTGAGAAGAGAGCCAGGTGTGAATGTGGGTGTGAACTTTTTCACAGAAGGAAAGAATGTTTAAGGGCCAATAAACATTGAAAAAAAAAGGTAACAAGCACATAACTGTTCATTCATTTAGTAGTTAGTTTTTGGACAGGGCCGTGAACCCAGGGCCTGCTGTACTGAGTTATGTCCTAACCTCTTTTCATTTCTTTTTGAGTTTTTCCTGGGGTGTGTGTCGGGGGTGTGTGTCTGTGTGTTTGGTGTGTCTCTGCACGCCTGTGAGTGTGGGTACTAGTCAGCGCTGGCAAGGCAGGGTCATTGTGTGTCCTCTTTGCTTGGCGAAAGGATACATCTTGCTTTCTGTGTGCACTGTGACCTCTGTGTGCACTGTGACCTCTGTGCATGCTGGTGGAATGGAGTGAGCTCTGCCTTCCTCCCTGTTGGATAAGGGGCCGGGGCCTGTCGTAGACAGTGTTCTATGACTGTGAGGAGACACCATGACCATGGCGACTCTTACAAAGAAATACATTTAACTGGGGCTGGTTTACAGTTTCTGAGGCCTAGTCCATTATCATCATGGTGGGAAGCATAGTGCTGGAGAGGTAGCTGAGAGTTCTACATCTGGATCCACCAGCAACAGGAAGAGAGAGTGACACTGGGCCTGGCCTAAGCTTCTGAAACCTCAAAGCTCCACCCCTATGACACACTTCCTCCAACAAGGCCACACCTACTCTAACAAGGCCATACCCCCAATAATGTCACTTCTTAATTAGTCTGTGGTGTCCATTTCCATTCAAACCACCACAGATCCCATCCTTAGGACTTTATTTAACCTTAATTCCTAGACCCCAACTCCAAATATCACACTGGGAATTGGGGCTTCAGTGTATGAATGGGTAAGGGGTACACACTTTCTTTGGTAGCACTTAAATATTTGGGAATAAGAAAAACATTGGGAGGCAGAGGCAGGCAGATCTCAGTGAGTTTGAGGCCAGCCTGGTCTACAGAACTAGTTCTAGGACAACCAGGACTGATACACAGAGAAACCCTGTCTCAAAAAAAAAAAAAAAAAGAAAGAAAGAAAAAGAAAAAGAATAAAAGAAAACAACAACCTAACCATGTTTTAAAGCAAATTTTATTTCTTGTTTTTGAGACACCCACTCAGTGTGTCAAAGCTCAGGCTGCCCTTGAACACACAGGCTCCTTTCTCAGCCTCCTGAGGCCATTCCCAGCAGATGTGGACACATACAAGGCTTGAGAGCCCAGGTGCCCTCCCTCCTCCCTCAGCTTCCTGAGTAGCTAGGAGACACCAGGACCAGTGTGGAAATAGAGGTTTTGTTGTGAAGAGCTCTGAGGTTGTAGTTTCACAACATGATATGCTCAGAGTTTCAGAAGCTTTCTCATCCCCGCCCCTCCCGGAGCTCATTCTGGATCTCTGCTCCCCACTCTGCTCAGTGGTGTCACACTGATAGCTTGAAATTGGCCGTGGTGGGAGTATTTACATCTCAGAAACTTGGCAAATGTTACAAAGCAGGGCTCTTGTTTCCCCCAGAGAGCGGGATTACCAGCAGCCACCAGCTAGGCTATAGTGTTTCACTAAGTGAGAGCAGTGAGTAATTTCGAAAATCAGAGAGTGATGTGTGATCTAGAAGGTGCTTTGTTCAGATGTATCTGTCAGGGGCAGGCCAGGAAGACCAAACCCACATTGGGTAATTGAATGGAATGGCATGGTGCACAGTTAGCAGAGGAAGGGGAGGCTTGCAGAGGTACAGTGCCGCACGTCTCGAGGCAGCAGACTTCCAGGTAGGGACTGTGCGGTGTTCTTGTGTGGCCAGAGGCTGCCCCAAGGGGCTCTAGATGCACAGAGAAGATGGCTGGCTACCCCAGAAAGTACAGTGGCAGAGTGGTTCCGTCAACAGAAAGGTTCACAGAGAAAATACCAATTCCTTCAGATGAGCTGCATCGGGAAAGGCCACCTCACCCCACAGGCAGCTGTGAAGGGGAAGCATTAGCAGAAAGAGAGGGCCAGCCTAACGGGCCTTAAAGGGAGCCAGAGCCTTCCCTTCAGTTCTGGGATATTAGCGTTAGGGCACTGTCTGTAGATAGCCAGGGGGTGTTCCTGGCTCTTGGAGGTAGATCTTGATTTCTCTCTCTCTCTCTCTCTCTCTCTCTCTCTCTCTCTCTCTCTCTCTCTCTCTCTTGGTGGTGGGTGTTAGTTCCATACCATGTGGCCTGGTCTAGCCGGCCTGTGTGCCAGATGTCAGCAGAGCACTGGCAAAAGCTAGTAGGAATCCAGTGTTGTCTTTGGTCTGGGAAAGGGGGTGGGGCTAGGCCCGCTCACAGCTGCAGGTGGAAGAGAGACGAAAGGCTACAACATGCTTGTTTTTAAAATTTCCAAGACAGGGCTTCTCTGTGGAGCCCTGGCTGTCCTGGAACTCACTCTGTAGTCCGGGCTGGCCTCGAACTCAGAGATGCACCACTACTGCCCAGCACTACAGGCTTGCTTTCCTTTCCACTCTTTCCCAGAGAAAGTCTTGAGGGGCATGGCTGGATGTGGGGATGAGAAAGAGGCAGTGGGGAGAAGGGGATGCTCTAGACCCAGTTTCTCTCACTTAGCCATCTCCAAACGTTTCTGAACGCCACACACCACACTGGGTGCTAGGATGAGGTCCTGAACTGCATAACACAGGGCCTCCCCAGGGAAGGGAGCAGACGTCCTGACAGCATGGGGTGAGCTACCCACTTGTGCTTGGTGAGAGAGCAGGATCACTCAGGGAAGGCGACAGTTGAGTTGTGTCCTGTGAAGCTCAGGGGTAGAACATGAGCAGGCCCCTGAGCTCAGGATCCAGCATTAAGAAAACGAACAAGCAAACGAACAAACCAACAAAACCATTCTGGACCTGGCAATGTCAGCTGCACAGCTGGTGTACTTAATAGCACTAAGTGTGAGCCACTGAAGAGTAGTGAGGTTGCAGCTTGGTTCTCATTCTGAAGCAGATGCCAAGACCCAGGGCTATACAGGCCCCTCCACGGTGCCCCCTCCACAGGGCCGAGGGAATGTACCCACAGTTCTACCCTCCTACCGGACCATC
The DNA here is from genome assembly GCF_903995425.1 of Onychomys torridus. Lineage (NCBI taxonomy): Eukaryota > Metazoa > Chordata > Mammalia > Rodentia > Cricetidae > Onychomys > Onychomys torridus. The sequence goes on along the minus strand of NC_050443.1, from coordinate 61,082,721 downwards.
TTTCAGATAGATGCAGGGGACCCCAAATTCCTTGTCCAAATAATTCCACTTGCTTCTGAAGGTTGTGCAGCCTACCAGGAGCAGAACCGTGTGTGCACTCTAGGCCTAGCAGGTAGCCAAGGGGGTGGCTGTGAGGGGTGTGGGCAGAGCTTAGACTTACAGCATGGGTATCCATACATTTGCCTGCAAGAGCATTGTCCATCAACCGGGGGTGGAAAACCCATACAATGGGAGTGAGATGCTGGCACATGCTGCCTCAAGGTCAAACACTAACCCCAGCACTCAGGACAAGCAGATCTATTCGAGTCAAGGCCAGCCTGTTCTACATAGTGAGCCCCTGTCCAGGCAAACAAACAACCAAGGAATTAGGTTTGTTAATACACGCACATTTTAGTGTGTATGGCCTTTCCGTGTGTCCTTTATGAGAGTCTCTGAATTAAGTGAGTTTGGTGGTTCAGACCTCTCCCTCTGCACTACCTCTTCATGGTGTTGGAGTCAAGCCCACAGTCTTCCATGCTGTGTAGACAGGCACTCTACCAGCCCAGGGGAACTGTTCTGAATGGTTGCGATCTGGTTGAGAACTAGGCCTCCGATCAAGAACCTCTTTGTTTTGCAGAAGGGAACCTGGGACAGTGTGGTCTATGGAAGGAAGGAAGGACATACCCGTTACATGACCAGTCAGCCATTCTTCCCAGGGACACACCACCCAGAGCAGCATGCCCTGGGTTCTGCATCTCCTGAGAAAGACCTTGTTCCGTACAGGATACCCTTTAACTCTTCACACTCGGTTCCTGATGGCAGAGCCCTGCTCCTTCAAGCTGTAACTCCCGGCAGCCTGTCATTAGGAGGCTGAGGCAAACATTGGTTAAGACCCCAGACTTAGCGGGGCGGTGGTGGTGGTGCACGCCTTTGATCCCAGCACTCAGGAGGCAGAAGCAGGTGGATCTCTGTGAGTTCAAGGCTAGTGTGGTCTACAGAGTGAGTTCCAGGACAGCGAAGGCTACACAGAGAAAATCCTGTCTCAAAAAAAGATTCCAGACTTGGCTAGGCATGGTGGTACATAACTTTAATCCCAGCACTGGGAAACTGAGGCAGACAGACCTCTATGGATTCGAGGCCAGCCTGGGACTACACAGTGAGCTTTGGGGCTACACGGTGAGACCCTGTCTCAAAAAACTAAAATATTTCTTTTTGTGCCTTGCCCACACTAGACAAACACTGTCCTGCTGAGCTGTATCTGCGGTCTCAATGCTTTTGAGTAAGAAAGTGACTTTAGTCAAATCAAAATCGGCACCTGCGGGGCTGGAAGGCCGACTCGGATGAAGGGTGCTTGGTACTTTGCATGCCTGGGCTCAGTTCCCAGCCCTCTCATGGTGGCTCACATTGTCTGTCAGTCCAGTTCTAGGGGCTTCAACACCATTTCTAGCCTCTTCAGGTACCAAGCACACATGTGGTCCAACATAATGTTTACAAAACATTAAGTAAAAACAGGGCATGAACAGTCATGTCACATGTGACTGCTGGAACCGGGTTCACTCACTGTATGAGGGTCCCATTTAGAAGCACTGACAGACATTATATAAAGCAGCTGTCTAAAATGTCTCTCTTCCCTAAAGAGTATAAAATATGCAGGACAATACCCGGCATTTCTCGTTCCTTCACTAAGCGGAAGTGTGGGGAGTGGGTGGAGTCCCGAGGGATGTGTATTTGTTGACATAGACACTGCTGACTGCCAAGAGCCCAGATGCCTCATACCCATGGGAATGGCAGGCCCTTCCCCAGGTCAGGCTCAGGGGCATAGCGAGGCTTTCTCTTCTCCAAGAACGGATGCAGAAGCCTGGCTAGTGGCACACACCTTTGATCCCAGGAGGCAGAAGCAGGCAGATCTCTGTGAGTTCAAGGCCAGCCTGGTTGCCAGAGAAATCTTGTCTCAAAAAAAAAAAAAAAAAAAAAAAAGAATGAAGGCTGACAGCTGACAGTTTATAGCTTCCTTCTCCTGGATGACCATGACCTGAGACTACCCCTCTACAAAGATCCTACTAGATTAGCTAACCTGCCTCCCTGACCAGCTGAATACAGTAAACATACCTCCTTGATTCATAAGATAAATTCGCTGAGTTTCCAGAGTACTGGTGTGTCTCCCTCAGAGTGCACAGCCCACCTGATGCCAGCTTTTCTGTATGCACTCGTGGTCTCTCATTCCTTCATGTCCTGGTCACCCAGTCAGGTTTAAGTCCAAAGCTGTGCAGGTCACAGCAGGGAAAAACACCAAGACAACCTCAGGTGGGTATTAGATGGAATTCTCTAGTCCAAAGAAGCATCCAGCAAATGTTACTGAAAAGATCTGTTTTTTTCTGGTCCTTATAGTACAGGACTACTTCAAGTATTACTGGATTCCCACCAAAGAATTTCTTGTTAGAAGAGTGAGATGGGTAAAGAGATGGCGCAGAGGTTAAGGGCACCAACTGCTCTTCCAGAGGTCCTGAGTTCAATTCCCAGCATCTACATGGTGGCTCACAACCATCTGTAATGAGATCTCGCTCCCTCTTCTGGCCTGCAGGCTTACATGCAGGCACAACACTGTATACATAATTAATAAATAAACCTTTTTAAAAAATAGATTTTTTTTTTCTGGTCTCTGCAGTACAGAACTACTTGGACTTCCACCAAAGAGTTCCTCGTCAGAAGAGTAAGGTGGGCAGTAGAGATGGCTCAGAGGCTAAGCGTTCTTGATGCTTTTGGAGAGGGCTGGAACTTGGTTCCCACACCCACAATTGTCTGTAACTCCAGCTCCAGGGGATCCATCACCCTCTTCTGGCCTCTGGGAGCACGTGCACACATGTACACATACACATAAGTTTTTTTATTTTCTGGCCTTGTAAGAAAACAACTCCAACTTCTGATTTCTGGAATGTTACTTTGAAAACCATCTCCAATGACAGGTGCTCAGCAAATAGACATTCTTTGAAAGGACTGAACTGGGAAGAGGAAACTGAGCAGAGCCAAGTCTCAGGGCAAGACAGGTGCTCAATAAACCAGAGCTCAGTAGTGCAGATTTGATCACACTGTGTGAAGATGTCTCTGAAGATGACCTCATCTGCCTACGGCACCTTCTGATTGCTTTACTAGAGAGCTGAATGACCAATAGCTAGGCAGGAGAGGATAGGCAGGACTTCTGGGGAGAAAGGAACTTGGGAAGAACCTGAGAGGCCGGAGAGTCTCTTGGAGGAAGTCCAACAAATGGTACTGAGGAGACGTAACCGAGCCAGTGGCAGAACATAGATTAATATAAAGAGGTTAATGTAAGTTATGAGCTAGTTGGGAACAAGCCTAAGCTAAGGCCACGCTCCCATACTTAATAATTAGTCTCCATGTTATTATTGGGAGCTGGTGGTCCAAAGAAAGACCTGCTCCACTGTGAGCATTTACCGAGCCTCCCCCACTAAGTTCCACGAGTGCAGATGTGATGCTTTCTAATGTGCTTTGATAGGCCAGGCATGGTGACACTCACCTTTAATCCCAGCAGGTGGGTCTTTCTGTAGTCTGGTCCAGGCTAGTCAGGGCTACATAGTGAGGCCCTGTCTCAAGAAACAAAGTAGTATGAACACATTTTTAAACATAATTTATGTATACACTTATTTATATGATGTGTGTGTGTGTGTGTGTGTGTGCAGGTGCCGAGTCATACATGTGGAGGTCAGAGGACACCTTGAGTCCTCGTCTTCATCTTCCACTCTATTGGGGGAGGCTCTCTTCTGACTCGCTGCTGCATACTCAGGCCATCAAGCTTCTGGGGTCCTGTGGTCTTCTCCCACCTAGCTGAAGGTTCAATGGAATCACAGATTCACATTACTGTACCTGGCTTTAGGAAGTTTATGGGGATTCAAACTCAGGGCCTCATGTTTGCAAGCCAGCACTCTTCCCCACTGAGCCATCTCTCCAGCTCTTTTAAAAAAAAAATGTGTCCCTGTGTGTGTGCATGTGTGTGTAATCGTGTGTGAACTGCCTTGCCACAGGGTACATGTGGAGGTCAGAGGACAACTTCAGGTAGCAGTCCTCACCTTCTACCTCATTTGACATGGGGTCTCTGCTATTTTTCTGCGATGCACACTTGGCTCGCTGCTCCATGAGCTTCTGGGGCTTTTCCTGTCTCTGCCTCCCATATCACTGTAATTTACTGGGTCCTGGGGAGATGAACTCAGGTCCTCATGCTTACACAAGTGTTTTTAGCCACTGAGCTATCTCCCCAGCCCTACGTTCTTAAAGTCAAAGAATGTCCTGAATACTGGAACCACACAGCAGCAACAAAAACAAACAACAAACCCACAGCCCATCCAAACGACAGCTCTCAGCTGACATGGTTCATCTGGAAGGCTCTTCACACCTCCAGTCCTTCTGCTCTGTGTTCGTGGTGTTATTAGAAGTAGAGAAGAAGACGTCTTTTCAAGCCGGGCACGCTTTCAATCGCAGCACTCGGGAGGCAGAGGCAGGCGGATCTCTGTGAGTTCGAGGCCAGCCTGGTCTATAGAATGAGTTCCAGAACATCCCAGGCTACACTGAGAAATCCTGCCTCAAAAGAAAAAAAAATATTTTAAAAAGATGCCTTTGCTGTGGAGCAGAGAAAAACCCACCAAATGTGAGGGATGGAGAGCGTGGTTGACCTGTGTTTCAGGATAAGAGGTAAATATTTCCCCAAGATGTCAGCGTTTTTCTCCTGAGGAAGACTTGGATAGTGGGGACAGGATATGAGCCATGATTGGCAACTCAGCGTCGCTAATGCCGGCCTCGGGACTGTCTCTGATACTGTTCCAAGCACTCTGGAGAGGAACGCTGACCACTGAGATCATCTTCTCTTCCCCTGGACCCAAGGGTTAGGACGAAGTTCTGGGCTTGGCTCCTCTTAAGACCCCTCTGACACTTCATTACCATACCCTGTTGCACCTGTTGGCGCTGCTCTCTGGGAGTCCCCTCTGTGGCACAGAAGGCTTCCAGTCACCTCTAAGGCATCAGAGATGCCAGCAAGCACCCAGGAAGACTCATCAGGGTGTTTGTTTATCTTTTCCTAGAAGGTGCTTGGTGCTCCTGGCTCTGCAGTAGACTGCAGGCTTTTGAACCAGTAGTGACGCTGTTCTGGGGTCCACAGGTGCTAAGAACTTGTAGCAACTCAGCCACAGTGTGGTCCCCCTAGCAGTTCTGATGGCAGGTGTGGGGCTTTTCTTGGACACAAGGCTCACTGAGAAGTCAAACCTTGGTCTCTGCGGCCCTCATACATCCCTGCTACCTTCTGATTCTCCAGGCCCTGCCACTCCTGCCCATTCAAGGCTGTGCTGGCTACTTTTATGTCAGCTTTACATAAGCCATAGTCATTTGGGAAGAGAGAACTTCAATTGAGAATATGCCCCTACCAGACTGGCCTGTAGGCAAGCCTGTGGAGCATTTCTTGATTGATGATGGATGTGGGAGAGCCCAGCTCGATGTGGGTGATGCCAGCCCTGGCAGATGGTCCTGGGTGCTATAAAACATCTCTCATGGCATCTGCTTGAGTTCCAGTCTGCAGGCTGCTGACTGCCCTTGGTGATGGACTGTTACCTGGAAGTGTAAGATGAAATAAACCCTTCCCTCCCCAATTGATTTTGGTCGTAGTGTTTTATCACATCAACAGAAATCATAAGGCAAAGGCCGTGGTTGTTGTCCTCAACACTGGCACCAGACCAGGACTGCCTCTTACCTCCCTGCTAAGAACACTCCTCCAGCCAGGCATCGTGGCACATGCTTTTAGTCCCAGCACTTGGGAGGCAGAGGCAGGCGGATCTCTGTGAGTTTGAGGCTAGCCTGGTCTACAAAGTGAGTTCCAGGACAGCCAGGGCTACACAGAGAAACCCTGTCTTGAAAAACAAATAAACAAACAAACCAAGAACGCTCTCTTCCACTCTCTCTCTGAGCAGTGAAGCCATAAGCTGTGGTTCTGTGGATCTTTCACCCCACATGGGAACTTACCGAGGGCTTGTGGGCTGGAAACCTATTTGCAAGAGGAGATAAACAGAAGGCATACTGCTTGCTGAATCCAATCCCAGCCTATTTATTTATTTATTCATTCATTCATTTATTTATTTATTTATATTTATTTTGCGCTGAGGATCGAACCCAGGGCCTTGCGCTTGCTAGGCGAGCACTCTACCACTGAGCTAAATCCCCAACCCACCAGGCAATTTATATTCCAGGCAGGAGAGATACTAGATTTAAAAAAAAAAATTCTAAGATGATTCTTGGGATGCCTCGTGAAAATAATGTTAAGGACTATGAAGGAACAAAAAGAAGATTTCAGGTCTTAATCTGTATATGTGTGTGTATATATATATATATATATATATATATATATATATATATATATATATATATATATATATATATATATATATATATATATGCTCTCATATCCTGCAACAAAATACAAAGTACAGGCACATTCCTAAACTGACTCCTCCCTATGAAAATTTTTTACTTTGATATCTTTTCTGAGTTTACGTAACTCATCTGCCAGGCCATGGTGACGCATGACTTTAATCCCTGCCCTCGGGAGGCAGAGGCAGGGGGACCTCTATGAGTTAGAGACTAGCCAGGACTACACAGAGGAACCTTGTCTTGAAAAACCAAACAAACATAAAAAGGAATCCATCCACTGGAACTAAGGAGCTGGAGCCGGGTCCTCACTGGTCCAGAGGAGAGGGTGGTACAGTGGTAGAGTACGTGTTTCGAATGAATGAAGACCTCTCTTTGAGAAACAGGGAGGGCTGGAGAGATGGCTTAGTACTTGTTGCTCTTGCAAAGGATGAGGGTTCAATCCCCAGCACCCACATGGTGGTCCACAACCATTCCTAACATCCCCAGTTCCAAGAGACCTGACACTCTCTTTGGGCATCTTCGTGTACCAGGTCATGCACAGCGTGCACAGACATACATGTAGGTAAGACATTCATGCACATAAAATGGAGGATGCAGAGGGGGTGGAGAGAAAGGGGAAACCATTCTCTCTACCACTGAGTGGTATTTGACTTTCTGTTCCTTTTGAAGCAGGATTGAGGAAAGGAATGAATTTTTTTAATTTATGTAAAAATGCTCGGTGTAGGGATTGGACAGATGGCTCAGCAGTTAACAGTGCATGTTGCTCTTCCAGAGGACCCATGTCAGGCTGTTCACGACTACCTGTAACCTCAATTCTCCTATGTGTACTATGTCTTCTAAGTGTACCTGTACACACACACACACACACACACACACACACACACACACACTGCATGTACACATACATACACAGATAGAAAAAAAATGAATCGTTTAAGGTCTAGTGTAGAGACTATTACAGAAATTCCAAAGCTATGTTTGACTCTAAAGAAAATGACAGCCTTACCTAGTGAAACTCGATGCATAGAATTCTCCAAGTTACTTCTTCTAGGTACCTTTTCCCCCCAGGTTCTGGGGGCCTGTACATCTCCTGAGAGACATAAAAAAATCCATATCACTCCTGGGGAAACATCACGATGACTGGGGAAGCAGCTCTGAGGTAGAGCCCATGCCTGGATGCGAGAGACCTTGGCTCCCATCCCCAAAGCTGCGGAAACAAAACTCCAAAGCATCGCCTTGTGGGTCAGACTTCTCACCACCAGGAACCATCTACCAGCTCAGGGAGAAAAGGTTTATCTTGGCTCACGGTTTCAGGGATTTCAGAATACCGTGGCAGGGAGGGCATGGTGGAGCGGAGAAGCTCATGCAGGGCAGCCAGGAAACGGAGAGAGAGAATGCCTGTGGTCCTGGAATTCTGCTTTTTCACCTTATCGCTCTGGCTGGGCTGGAACTCACTATGTAGACCAGGATGACCTCAAACTCTCAAAGATCTGCCTGCAACTGGTGACATTCTTTGGGAATTTCTGAGAAGTAGGAGTTGGTTATAAAAGACCTGCTCCAGCAGTCAAAGGTAGTAAGCACATGGTCACCACTGAGTTCTGAGACATCAGTGTTCCCTGCTCTTCTGGTCTGCTCTGTCCTATCAGAGCACGGCTGGCAAAACAAACAGAACACCAAAAAGATGTGTTTTTAGAACCCCAGCTCAAAGCTTTTCCTTCTGAATCCATCCAAATGCTGTCAAGGGTTTGTGATTCAGCTTTTCAGTGTGTGTAGCATACACGACTCATCTGAGTTGGTTTGGGAACTCTCCATTGTTTTAAAGATCACTGCTCTTGGGTTTAACCCTACCTTAGACCTTCCCACCAACCAGGCCTACAATCTGTCCCTATTATAACATATGGGGCCAGAAATATCACTCACCTAACCAGAGATATGGCTGGCTATCCTATGCCATTTTAAGAACATGCCAATTAGCCCAGTGGTAGTGGCACGTGCCTGTAATCCCAGCACTTGGGAGGCAGAGGCAGGTAGATCTCTGAATTTAAGGCCAGCCTGGTCTACAGAGTGAGTTCGGGACAGCCAGGGCTACACAGAGAAACCCTGTCTTGAAAACAAAAACAAAAACAAACACATAAAATAGAACATGCCAATTACAGTCCCCCAGCACCTCTCCCTCCTCCATGGTGAGAAACTAGGCTGTCACAGACTTATGAAGCCAACCTCAGGTCACCTGCTGCATCTTTCAAGTATAAGGGAGCTTAAACCCTCTGCCTCACATTCCTCGGAGGGCCAATCCATACCCTCCCAGCAACACCCGCTTTCTTCCCACTAACTACTGCTCACTGTTCCTGTGGGTGGATGGGAACTCTACTCTGGGTCCTGGACTCGAATGTTCCTCTAGTTCCAGCTGCCAGCTCTCCATCGCTGCCCAGAACTGCCCATCGATTCTGTTTGCTGCCAATGGATGTTTAGGGAACTCAGTACTGGTTCTGAGGGCCACTTCTCTGACTGCATATCCTAACTCTAAGGATTGAAAGTGGTGAATGCTAAGAGTTAAGCATCTCAAGACACACAGAAGCGAAGGAGAAAGCTGGCCGTGTGCAAACCTGCGCTAGGAAAGCAGAGTGTGTAAGTGGGAAGGGCTTCACCAGCAAACAATCCCACTGTTTCCCAATAGGCACAGTGGTACTTCATGGGGAGGTCTCCAGTCTCCCCTGGTGTCCACTCCACTGCAGTCTTGACCTTGTGCAGAGACCGACCCTCAGACAGCTCAAGCTGTCCATTCTCCGGTCAGCCTGCATGAAGAAGCATAGTTGTAACTATCCAGACTAAGGAATAAGCAAACTCGTTTGACGGAGCTGCACACTGCTGCCAGCCCAAGCTGTGTCTCCTTTCTCTGCTTCAAGTGGTCAGAACGACACTGTCATGCTTCAGGGGTAGCCTTTGCCTCTCAGGCTTCAGCAAATCCCCCCACAGAGCCACAGCCCCCTCTCCACCCTCTGGATGCTGCTGTTTGCCGAGCTCTAGCCCTCCCAGGGAAGGGCAGTCAGAACCCGTTCTGAGAAGAGCGACTCTAGTGTCTGCTCTTTTGAATACTTTGGTTTCAGCCATTAGTAGCACGGCTTCTGCAGGAGGATGAGGACCTCAAAGCATCGGATGCCTCCAGCTATCGGAACCCTAGTGAAGATCACAAGTGTTAGATCAGCGGGATTGAAGAGGAGAGAGAGCCCTGCTGTCTGCCCCGCTAACTGCCCCGGTGCTGGGGCAGCGTGGTCTCTATCTCTATGAGGAGCTTGAAGTGTGTTTGCATTGCAGTTCACTCAGGGCTGAGAAAACCCAAGTTATCCATATGGGACAATGTGGAGCTCATATATGAGAACCAATCATCTGCCCACCCTCCCTAGCTAGCGTTCCAAATAGCAGGGGATTTTGAAATGAAGCCCCGCGTGAATCTGAGGTCCTGTGGGGGAGCTGTGTTTGTTTCAGTTTCCTCCAGCTCCCCACCTTCCCAGTAGGTCACTGTTCTTGAGCTCCCCAAAAGAGAATTCAAAGTAGACACAGCAACACAGCAGATGCTAAGAATTTAAGTGTAGCAAGCAAGCAAGAATAAGAGCTGAGCAGCAATGGCCTCTACCTTGGCAGGCACAGGGTTTAAATTTCTCTTTCCTCTGTAATTCCCTCTCCTATACCTTCCCCCAGGGTGAGAACTTCCAGGAAAAGGTTACATTAAAAAAATACTGTTTTTTTGTTTTGTTTTGTTTTTTTTTTTTTATGAGTATGGGTATTTTGTCTGCATGCATATATATGTGTATGCCTGGTGCCATGGATCATCCGGAACTGGAGTTACAGATAGTTGTGAGCCACCATGTGGGTGCTGAGAATTGAACCCAGGTCTTCTAGGGGAGCAGCCAGTGTTCCCAATCACAGAACCATTTCTCCAGCACCCAGGGTACATTCTACTTGGAAGCCTATTTTGCTAAACGCTTCCAGAATTTCATCTAAGAAGATGTATAAGATGCAAGAATATGGGGCTGGAGAGATGGCTCCGAGTGGTTAACCGCACGTGCTGCTCTTGTAGAGCATCAGCAGTCAGTTCCCAGCGCTCAAGACAAAGTGGCTCATAACTTTGCCTGTAACTCCAGTCTCAGGAGATCCCAGCACCCTCTTCTGGCCTCTAGGGCAACTGCAGGCTTGAGGTGCCAACACAAGCAGGTACTCACACATTAAAAACAAACAAACAAACTTAAAGAGTAGGTAATACATTTAGGGATACATATTGGAGTTTAAATACCCCTAAAGTTGAGAGGCCGTGGTAGTCCAGTACTCTGCCCTAACACCACACACTCAGCCTCTGTTTTGCTTTATTTTGTTTTGCGAGACAGGGTCTCACTTTGTAGCCTTGGCAGGCCCAGAACCCATTATGTAGATCAGGCTAGCCTCAAACTCATAGAGATCCAACTGCCTCTGCCTCCCGAGTGCTGAGATTTAAGTGGTGTGAAGTAAAGACTTGGCCAACTTCTGTTTTTTAGTTCTGTTTTCCCTGTCCGTGGGTCAGTCCGTTCCAGAGCTGACTTTCTTTTAAAAGCAGCAGTACCTAGAAGAGCAGCACCTGGATGGAACCAGCCCCAAAGCTGAGATTCGAGTGCTCCAACAGTGTCTCTGGCTAGACTCTCGACCTTGTTCAGAACTTCATAGCCCCAATATAATAACTCTCTCCCACACAGGGGATCGTTACTTCTTAGGACTGCAAGCTTTAAGAACAGATAATAAGGGCTGGAGAGATGGCTCAGAGGTTAAGAGCACCGACTGCACTTCCAGAGGTCCGGAGTTCAATTCCCAGCAACCACATGGTGGCTCACAACCATCTGTAATGAGATTGGCGCCCTCTTCTGTATACATAATAAATAAAACTTTAAAAAAAAGAACAGATAATAAAAATGCAGGACCACAGGAAGCTAGCATTGGAAGTTACGGGATACTCTGACTGCAACCCTGTCGGAACTGAAGCAATCATGACGCAGGTACCCCAGGTTGTTGATTGGCTCATGCCCAGAAAGAGGAAGGCTACTCTGCTCCAGACGCCATGTACTCTGTAATGTTTTGGTGGCAAACGCAGGCCCTGCGGACCGGAGTGTGTTGGAAGCTACAAGATTAGGGAAATGCTCTCCAAGCCCAGTGAGCGGAAGACAAGACCTGCCTCCATCACCAAGAACGCCCAGGTCAAGAGGGCAGGGGCAGCCTGACCCCGACTTTCGGCCTGGCCACGCCCACCCGGCGGGGCGGAGACAGGCCGGAGCCTCTTCCTCCTGGACCACAGTGCGTCCTCACGTGACCCTCAACCCTGAACGGGGATCGGAAGCTCGATTGGACAACCCAAAGCCAGAGAACCCGAGACGCAGAGCCATGAGCACCAGAACTCGGCAACTACTACATTTCCCGAAGGCCTCCACACCCAGACTGACAGCAGCATTACCCAATGAAGTATGAGGACGCCTCGACGCCTATTTGCTGGAGGCGAATCATTGGCGAGGGGCGGGACCTTCGTACAGCTTTGCGGCGGGAAGGTGCGAAGGGAGCGGCCGTCGTGGCCGCAGGAGGGTTGGTCCTACACGGGAGGGGGCCTCACCACTCACGGCAGGGGCAGAGGTATTTATCCTTACCTAGTGTACAGGTGAATAGCCAGCATGGAGCTCCAAGTCAAGTTGTCATTTTCTACCCTGCAGCGTGCCTGTCCTGCGAAACTTCATCACACAGCCCACTTCCTTATTTCCTGCACACTCGGGCCCGGTTGGTTCAAAGAGTATCCTCGACACCAACTCATCAATAGCCAACTGTGGGCAATCTACTCGGGCAAGCACTGGACTAGAGCTATGCTGCGGTGGGGGAAAAAAGCACAGCATTCCCTCCCGGCGGAGTCGAGTCGGGCCGAGAGAACCTTTCCAAAATGCTGCTCTCGTGCCAAATGCAGGTGTGTTCAAAGCCAGTGTGTGGGAATACTGCAGAGGGGCCGGGAGAGCCCAGAAGGGAAGAGGAAGGTGGGGGCGGCAAGGAAAGGGGGCAGGAAGACACTTAGCACTTATTTAATCTGGGTTTTTGAGGCTTGCAATGGGTACCTTATCTGCAATTCCAGCACTCACGGGGAGGCCGGAGAATGGAGGCTTCTGGCCAGCCTGGGCTACAACAGTACGACCTTGCCTCAAAAATAAAAACTGTTGTGTTTTTGGTATTTGGTGTTAAGGACCAAACCCAGTGTCTGACACATCCTAACCACATGCCATTACTGGGCTCTCTCCCTACCCCCTTTCACTATTTACCAGGTGGAATTGAATTTCAGAGTTGCCTTAGGGACCAAAACAGGTTGACAAAGGCTTAACCCAGGAGAGTTTGGGGTTTTCATCCTTGGACAGAGCGCCTCTCCTTTGACAGATTTTATATCACCAAGCTGTGAAGGACTGGGCAAAACTGTCTCCTGGAGTGAGATCCTTGTTCTCCCATGATTGCTTCAGCAGGTGTTACACCCTCAGAATGAGACATCATAGGGTGAACAGCAGGAAAGAATTTAAGGACAAGTGGGTCCTGGGGCCACAGCCATTGCTCAGGTTACCAAGACTACCTAGACTACAGGGGAACTGGGGTAGGGAATGTAGAGAATCAAAGGGAATTGATCTGTCTCTACACATCTCCACCACTCAAAGTTTTATATCCATTTCCTCCCTGGCTTTGGGTAATTTTGTCTGAAGTGGAAAACAACAACAACAACAACAAAAAAAAAAACAAAAAAACCCCCACACTTATTATTTTGCCCAAAGATCTGAAAAAGCCTAACAGAACCCTTCATGTGAAAATCTCCATGGCCGTCTGAGAGACAGTGGGTGGTACAAGGCAGCTGTCCCCATGGAGCTTCCTAGTTATGAGGTAGAGATCCCTGCCCCAGTGGGGTAAAAGGCCAGGAAAAATGAATGTCACTTGCAAGGACTGATCAGTTACAATGGTGACAGCCCTGCTGACTGGAGGGAAGACAGGAAATGAGCGAACGTGTCGATTTTATTGAATATCTGTTCTTTCATCCGTTTGTTCCTGGTAGTGTTTTGTGCTTGGCTTTGGTGTTTGAGACTTAAAAAATGTATGGGGCGGGGTGGGGTGCAGGGAAGGCACGCAGTGATGCAGATGTAGAGGTCAGAGCACAGCTTCTGGGAGTCAGCTTCCTCCTTTCTCTCATGGGACTCAGGGACTGAGCTCAGGTTGTCAGGCTTGGTAGCTATATCCTTTACCCACTGAGCCTTCTTTCCTGCCTGAGACATTTTTTTGTCAAGTAGCACAGGCTAACCTTAAACTTGGTATGGGGCGAGAGGGTCTTCATCTTCTAATGCTGGGGTTATGGGCTTGAATCACCATTCCCTCTCTTATGGCTTTGATAATCAATACCCAGTGTGGTGGCCAATGAATGTAATCCAGTACCTGAAAAGCTGAGGCAGGAAGATATCCAAAAACTGAGGCCAGCCTGGACTATCCTCTCAGACCTTGCCTCATATAAACAAAAGTAAAAACAAAAGATTAAGAGAAACTAATATGGTGTAGCTAAGTGACCACAGGGGTGTGGTTAGCAGGTCCTGGTAATGGACTTACCAAGCACCTCACGTCTCCACTGCCCTGGAGTGAGGCTACAGGAGAATTCTATGGAGAAGTCATCCCATTATGACTTGATTCATTGTAGAAAACTACAAGCAGAAGACTGTGACACAATTTGGTCTAGAACCAGGTCCGATGAGCGTCCCACACTCGACCCACACCAGAAACTCCAGGCCGGCTGCCAAGTGGCACATCTGGGTCCTGCTGCTCCCTTGTTTCTGGACCTGGGTGCTGGCTAAGTGTGTGCAGCTTGGGGGACTGAAATAAGCTGTATGCTTCAATGCACTTATCTGCCATCGTTCAGTAAAATCTCTACTGTCTCAGTATGATTATATACTGGGTCAATGTATGAGAGTGCCTGGGCATGCTGGCACATAAAACTCTAGTCCCTTGGGAACTTGGGAAGTACTTGGGAAACAGAGGCAGGAGGATCACTTTAAGTCTGAGGCCACCTACAAAGCAAGACCCTTCTATGATGGATATTCTTGGTTGTCAACTTGACTACATCTGGAATTAACTAAAACCCATTTGTCTAGGCACACCTGTGAGGGACTTTTGCTTAATTAAATCATGTGAAGTGGAAAGATCCATTTTTAACTGGGCCCACCTCTAATCTGGGCCACGCCTTCTGCTGGAAGCCTATCTAAGGACAGGGAAGAAGGGAGCTTCTCTCTTTGCCTGCTTGCTCTCTGCTAACAAGTCCATTCCTGCACTGGCATTAAAGCCGACTTCTTCAGGATTCCAGCATTATACTGAAGCCCAGCTGAGACATCCAGCCTCACGGACTGAACAACTGCTGGGTTCTCGGACCTTCCATTCACAGGCAGCATTGTTGAATTAGCTGGACCACAGCCTGTAAGTCACTCTCATAAATCCCCCTTTTATAGAGAGGTTCATTCTTTAAGTTATGGGTACTCTAGAGAACCCTGACAAATACAGTCTCAGATTAAAAAAAAAAAAAAAAAAGCAATAAAAGTAATCCATACTCTCTGAAGTTTCACTTCTTATCCAAATGGGGGCGAGGAGAGGATCCAGGTTTCAACTACAGAATAAGCCTTCGATGATGGCAGTCTGGGTAATGGGTAGTCGCTATCATTTTTAATAGATTTGGAAGTCTGCACTCAGATAAAATTTATCCTTCTCAGCTCTCTGCTGGCACTGATGGCTGGGCTAGCTATAGCTCTGTCAGCTTAGTAACACCAGTCAACCAGAGTCTTCCACAAGGTTGCAGCCACCTTATTAATTGATCAATGCATTAATTAATTAAAGCTACTAAGTCTCTTAAAAGAGAGAGAGATAAACAGGTTCTGAATATAGACTTACAGATGCTTTTCATCAGCCAAAGTCATTGTAGTCCAATCCATACCTGGCTCTCTAGATAGAAAAGATAGTGTGGTTTTCAATGCAAATTGATAATACTACAATTACCGAGGCTATGGGTCTGAAAGTTACAAATACGTTCATAAATTTTAACTCCTGTTCCTAGTTTATATCTGTTTCAACAGGTTTCCACTTGGCTGACAGACACTTCCAAGCATCGTTTGCTGATGAGCCCTGAACTTGCTGAAACCCGATATGGACCAATTTAGCTGATATACATGCCATCTCTTCAGCTGGCCAATAAAACGTTTCCTCCTTGCCTTTGACTAACACTCTGGCTTTCCAGGGCCCTGACAACCAAGTCCCTATGTCAGCAGGAAGTAATTACAGAAGCGAGAACGTCGCCCTCCCCCACCCCCAGAATGTTAGCTCAAAAGGGAATTTCTTGTCATAGGGACCTGAGATACAGTAATAACTGGTCCCTGTTCTCATTCTGAGTTCCCTCAGGTTAAGGAACTCTGTCAGCTATCACAGGGATCTTGGCCCTTCTGCTTCTGCTAATTACTGTTGGCTCTTATGTCACTGGTGTCTTAACTAAATGATGACTCCTGTCTGGGTACCACTAAACTGGGGATGCTAGGAGCCCAATATCAGCCCCTGAACCAAACCCATGACACACTTGCAGATGGCAAAAACTGAATAAGAGGAAGCTCACTTTGCCGTTGATAACAGGAAAACTCTTATGTCCTGGTCCAGTTAGCCTCCAAAATGTTCTACTACCCTGATGATAAAGTCTTTTGCCAAAAAGAAACATCTCCAAGACTGGATATGATATACTGCTCAAGGGAGAAATGAAAGGACCAAACAGACACCATAGCAGGCTGTCAGTCTTCTCTCAGAGATCAGGCCTCAATTTCAGTTTCCTGAGACTTGGGGGAGCAGTTTCTGGGAGGGCCGTGAACAAAAGACATAATCCTTGCAGTAGCTCCCTTTCTGCATGTACTCTGACCGCTCAAGGTTCAGCCAGGTGTTTACTGTCTGGGACCCCTCACCAACTTAGAGCTACGTGCATGGGTCAATGTGAATGTGTGAGGCCAGCCAGCCTCCATGGCAGCTCAAGGACAGAGCTTGGGACTTGTCCAGGCCTGCCCCAAATGATAACTGTAACCTCCAACCAGTAAATTCAAAGGTTACATACCCTCACCCAATCATATGATGCCAAGGCTTCACCCTGCTTGCGATTTTTCCCTTTAAAAATTCCTCATTCAGAGAGCTCAGGGCCGTCATCCTCCACCCGCTGTGTCAAGTGTTGGACATGGACCAAGCCCAGACTTGCTTGTTATCAATAAACCCCTGTGTGTTTTGCATCAGATATCGGCTCTGTGGTGGTCTTGCTTGGGGGTCTTGAGACATGGGCACAACATGATAATAAAACCCTCAGTTGGCTATGTTGGTACCTGCTTGTAATCCTAGCACTTGGGAAATTAAGCCATGAGGCTCAGTTCAGTATCACCCTTGGCTACAGCTTAAGATCAGCATGGGTTACACGGGAAACTACTCCAGCTCTGCTCCCTTCCTGGACAGATTCAAATATCTGTTATTTGACACCTAATAGGCATCTATAGTTTTCCCTAAACCTAGCACAGTGATGGTAATGGTATTCAGTGACTGCTTGCCAAATAAGCAAATGGATGGAATCACAGATGGATCTTAACCTCCTTGGTTTCACAGTCTACCACCATCACTGCTAAGAACGCCCCTATTGTCTAAATTAACTGATTCTGAATAGAGATGATTCTCAGTGTCATCTCATTCCTTAGACACATGTGTCACACCAAATCCTGAGTGACAGGAAGCTAGGCTGGCCTGGATTTGTATAGTTCAGACTGGCTTCGAACTTGTGATCTTTCTTTCTCTGCCCCACAAGTGCTGGGTTTATAAGATTTAAGCCACCACATCTGGCTTGGGTGTCAAATATGATGTATGGTTCACAAATAGCAGTGGTAAGTCATCCAAAGATAGGTTGGTTCTTTGAAACAACTAGTTCTTTCTTCTTAAAGTCTTAGGTCACTTTCAGCCTGCAGCAGGAGACGGGTGCAACATGAAAGTATAAGGTACAGGCTTGCTAACAGTAGAGGTCAAGCTCTTTTTATTTATTTTCTGAAACTGGTCCTCACTATGTAGTTCTGGCTGTCCTGGAACTCACTATGTAGACCAGGCTGGCCTCGAACTCACAGAGATCCACCTGCCTCTGCCTCCCGAGTGCTGGGATTAAAGGCGTGCACCACCACTGCCCGGCTCAACATCCATTTTTTTAAAAAATGCCCCAATGCCTCCTCTTATGTAGGAGGTGATGGCTTCACATCTCTCAGGAATACTGTATCTATCCTCTTTCCTCACAACAACTCCCTTCTCCAGTTAGCACCCCTGCCCTCACTTTTCACGGCTTGGGATCCAAGTAAAGCCCTGTGGCAGCAGCTAGGACCAGGTGTGAATCTGCAGGGCAAACTCCTGATCCAAGGCCAAGTCTCACCAGGGGATTCTCTTTCTTTTTAAAGATCTAGTTTTATTTTCTGTGTATGGGTGTTTGCCTAATATGTGTACGTGTGCACCATATATGTGCATATATATGCATATATGTGACCTCCTCATGGAGGTCAGAAGATGGCATCAGATCCCCCAGAACTGGAGTTTCACATGGTTGTGAGCTGCCAAGCTGGTGCTGGAATTGAACCAGGGTCCTCTGGAAGAACGGCAGGCACTCTTAACTGCTCAGCCATCTCGTCAGCCCCACCAGGAGATTTCTGATACCCTCAGAATCGACAGTTCCTTAAAAAGGATGTTCTTGGTATACAAAGCCTGCGGGGCTGTATTGTAGGGCCACACACATAAACTAAAAGTGTGCTGCTGGAGAGACTGCTTAGTTGGTGAATTTGTCATGCTAGGAAAGCATGAGAACCCCAGTTCAATCCCAGCCCCCACGCTGAGAGCCAAGTGTGGTGCACATGCTTGTAACCCTAGTACTGGGAGGCAGCTCCTACCTGTCCAGCCAGGAGCTCAACATAAGCAGAGAGTCCCAGATCTCAGTGAGAGACTCTCATAAAAACAAGGTGGACAGTACCTTAGGAATGACACTGGAGGTTAACCACTGGCCTCCACAAGTACCTGCACACACATCAACATACACTTACACACACACACACACACACACACACACACACACACACACACGAAAGCTCTAAGAGGCTGAGCATGTAACTCAGTAGCGTGATAGACTGGCATGAAAGAAGTTTTGAATTCAATCTCCAACACTGCATAAACTGAGCAGGGTGGTACACACTGGTAATCCTGACACTCAGGAGCTGATGGCAGGAGGATCAGAAGGTCAAGGTCATCCTCAAATACATCGCAAGTTCAGGGCCAGCCTGAGCTATATGGGACCCTGCCTCCAAAAACCGTTGAGTGTACATGTGTAAAATGTGGACAGGGAGCAAACAAGTACACAGAGTGATTCACAAGTGCTTACATGGCACACAGCACACAGTACTGTTTCACTATCAGACAGCTGGGGGTCAAGGGTCAAACTCCAAACACAAAGCTCCACGTGTCCTAGTGTGCACCCCACACAGCCAACTTAATACAGGACTGTATGCAAACACAAAAGCAGGCACACGAACCTAAGCTGGCACCTTTCCTGGCAGTCACTGTCCCTCTTACCAACTGAAGAGACACTGGGACATCAGTTTCAGGCCATACTCTCCCAAACTGTGTTCTGGACACTTTCAGAAACCAGAAAAGGGCTTTGCCTTTAAACAGATGATTCGGAAATAGAGCTCCATCATCCTGACCCCTAGCCAGCCTGAGGGAGCCTGACACAGACAGGGAGGGAGCCTGGAACGCTACCAGCTCAGGGTAAAGGCACCTAAGCAGGAGGAGGCCATAGCCAGACAATCACAAGTACACAGTGTCCAGTAGTTCCTGGAGGCCTCAGCCTAGGCTGCAGACACACTGCCATCCCGTATGGAGGACTACCTCCCCGTCTCAAGGGAACAGGAGCACAGGGGAATGTAGGGCAACCAAATCATGAAACAGAAAAGGCCCGATTTCCAACCTCCCACTCCTACACTCCCTTCTGGAGCGGCACAGGACTCCACCAAGATAACACCGTCCTAGAAATGAGGACGAACTCCCAAAGGGTATTTGGGAAACGGCTCTTTTAAAGGGCCAGCAGCAGCACTGTGGGAAGTCTCCCCTCCAGCATCTCCCTTCCCGTCCCTGCCCCTTCAGTAGAGTTTCTCTCTCAGGTGAGTCCTCTGGTGTGTGATGAAGTTGGAGCTATTGCTGAAGCCTTTGCCACAGTCCGGGCATTTGTAGGGCTTCTCTCCTGTGTGGATGCGCTGGTGTATAATGAGAACCGAATTCCAGCTGAAGCCTTTCCCGCACTCCGGACACCTATAGGGCTTATCTCCCAAGTGGGCTCTTTGGTGCATCACGAGAATGGAGCCCCGGCTGAAGCGCTTGCCACACAGGAGGCACTCGTAGGGCTTCTCGCCGGTGTGCGTCCGCTGGTGCACCAGCAGCTGCGAGCGCTGCCCGAAGCTCCTCCCGCAGTCGCCGCATCCGTAGGGCTTCTCGCCGGTGTGGATCCGCTGGTGCTTGAGCAGGTTGGAGCTCCAGCTGAAGCTCTCGCCGCACGTGAGGCACTCGTAGGGCTTCTCGCCCGTGTGCACGCCCTGGTGCGCGATCAGGCTGGAGCTCTGGCTGAAGCTCTTGCCGCACACCCCGCACTTGTAGGGCTTCTCCACCATGTGGGTTCGCCGGTGTGTGGCCAGGTTGGAGCTGCGGCTGAAGCGTTTGCCGCACTCGCTGCACTGGTAGGGCTTCTCGCCCGTGTGCGTTCTCCGGTGGGTGATGAGCGCCGAGCTCTGGCTGAACTTCTGTCCGCAGTCCGTACATCTGTACGGTTTCTCCCCCGTGTGGATTCGCTGGTGTCTGATCAGGTTGGAGTTGTAACTGAAGCTTTCGCCACATTCCTTACACGCGTAGGGTTTTTCTCCAGTGTGAATTCCCTGGTGAGTATTAAGGCTGGACCGGTTGCCAAAGCTCTTCCCACACTCGGCGCACGAGTAGGGCTTCTCCCCCGTGTGCGTGCGCTGGTGCGCGATGAGGTTGGGGCTCCGGCTGAAGCTCTTGCCACACTCGGCACACTGGAAAGGCTTCTCGCCCGTGTGGATCCGCTGGTGGGTGATCAGGTTTGCACTCCGGCTGAAGCTCTTCCCGCAGTCCCGACATTGGTAAGGCTTCTCTCCGGTGTGAGTCGTTTGGTGTCTACTGAAGTTGGAGCCGTCACTAAAGCTCTTCCCACACTCATCGCACTTGTAGTGTTTCTCTCCCGTGTGGGTCCGTTCGTGTGTGATGAGGTGGGATTTCCGGCTAAAAGTTTTCCCACACTGCGGACATTCATAAGGCTTCTCACCCAGGTAGGTGCCCTGAAGGCCTATTAGCTGGCCAACTTCCCTTCCTTCCGATGGCACGTCCCCGGGGTCCTCACGGGCGGCGGCGGCATTTCCCTGGACGCCCCCAGAGCCACAGTCCCTCTCAAAGTCACTCTCCCCATCAGACGGCTGAGCACCTTCCCCTCCGGGTATTTTCAAGAACATCTCATGTGACTCCACATCCTCAAACATGTCTTGACCTGAGTTCTCTCCATTCTCACTCTGTATCTCAAAATCTGAAATCAAGAAAAACATACAGTGTCGGGTCAATCCCCCCATTATGATGAGAAAAAGAAAGTTAAAGGGGGGGTGGGGCACAGTGGCCCAGCGGGGCTTGCCACCAAGTCTGATGACCTGAGTTAGATCCCGGGATCCATCTCCTGCAAAGAGAGAACCAACTTTAGCAGGTTGTCCTTGGACCTGCACACATATGCTAACACACACACACACACACACACACACACACACACACACACATTTTTTAAGTGACAAATAAAGAGGACTGGGAGATGGCTTAGTTGGTAACATGCTTGTGGACCTGACCTTGACTCCCAGAACCCATATAAAACATAGTTTGGTGGTAGGTGCTTGTAATGGTCCGTGCTGAGGAAGCAGAGACAGGCAGATTCCTAGGATTTGCTGGCCAGCCAGACTAACCCATATGGCAAGTTCCAAGCCAGTGCGATCCTGTTTCGATGGATGGATGGATGGATGGATGGATGGATGGATGGATGGATGGATGGATGGATGAACAGACAGACACGGGGCTGGTTCAGTGGTCAAGAACACTGGCTGCTCTTCCAAAGGACCAGGGTTCAAATTCCTAGCACCTGCATGGTGGCTAACTACTGTATCTCTAATTCCAAAGAATCTGACACCCTTTTAAGCTTCTGTGGGTGCTGCATGTGTGTGGTGCAGACAGACAGACAGAGAAAACACATAAAATAAAATTTATTTAAAGCCAGGAGGTGGTGGTGCATGCCTTTAATCCCAGCACTTGGGAGGCAGAGCCAGGCAGATCTCTGTGAGTTCAAGGCCAGCCTGATCTACAGAGCGAGATCGAGGACAGGCACCAAAACTACACAGAGAAACCCTGTCTTGAAAAAAACAAAAACAAAAACAAAAACAAAAACAAAAAAACCCTAAATAGATAGATAGATAGATAGATAGGTACTTTTAAAACATGGGCAATGTCTAAGGTCCACCACCTAGATTGTCCTCTGCCTTCCACATATACACTTGTGCATCTGTAAACACACACACACACACACACACACACACACACACACACACACACTCTCTGGCTACAAAAGTCTCAACTTACAAAAGCCAGGTTTGGGGCTAGGAGTAATGTCCAGGAGTAGGGCATGTGCTAGGTATGTGAGAGGCTTTGGGTTCAATTTTTCTTCTTTCTTTCTTTCCTTTCTTCTTTCATTGGTGTTTGCCTTCATTGGTGTGTCTGTGTGAGGGTGTCAGATCCCCTGGAACTGGAGTTACAGACCGTTGTGAGCTGCCATGTGGGTGCTGGGAATTGAACCTGTGTCCTCTGAGAGCAGCCAGTGCTCTTAACCACTGAGCCATCTCTCCAGCCCCTTTGGGCTTGATTTCTAACAAACAACAAAACCACCAAGGACCCAAGTTCATTTCCTCCTGACTGGCTATTTAGTTGCCAGGCCTCATGTCTTTGTGGCAATCACTGAGTCTTAAAGATTTGAATTCCATGTCTCTACTTGTTTCTGCACGAACAAATAAGATCAGGTAGGGATTGGAAGTCCCAGTTAATGGATAGTGACAAGGTACACAATGACCCTAATGGTCACTAAGGTCCCTGGAGCTCAGCAGGCATTCAATGAAATCTGACATACAGATTTTCTTTTCTTTTCTTTTTTTTTCTAAGATTTATTTATTTATTATTTATACAGCATGTATGCCTGCAGGCCAGAAGGAGGCACCAGATCTCATTACAGATGGTTGTGAGCCACCATGTGGTTGCTGGGAATTGAACTCAGGACCTCTGGAAGAGCAGTCGGTGCTCTTAACCTCTGAGCCATCTCTCCAGACCCCAGATTTTTTTTTTTTTTTTTTTTTTTTAATCATCACAGAAATAGCTCTATAGCTCAGTCTTGTTCAAAAGGTGAAGTTGCCTGCTGGGAGTGATAGTGTTACATACCTTTAATCATAGCACTTGAGAGGCAGAGGCAGGTGGATCTCTGTGAGTTTGAGGCCAGCCTGGTCTACAGGGCAAGTTCCAGGCCAACCAGGGCTACACAGAGAAACCCTGTCTTGGAAAATCAAAACAAAACAACCCAAAACAAAACAAAATAAAACCCATCCTTCCGAGCCTTTGGTTTTTGTTCACTGATACCCATGGTTGTAGCTTCCTTAAAATTTGTTTGATTTTTATTTTATGTATCTGTATGTGTAAATGCCTTCAGTGGCCAGTGGCATCAGATCCCCTGGAGTTGAATTTACAGGTGGTTGTGAACTATCAAACATGGGTGCTGGAAATTTTCTCACTGGTCTGAGACTTGTCCAATTAGGCTAGGCTGGCTGGCCAGAGAGCCCTAGGGATCCACCCTCCTCAATGCTGGGATTATAACTATGCACTACCATGCCTGGCCATTTTTTTAAAAAATAAACTTTATTATTATTTGTGCATGTGTGTGAAGGCCTGCACATGACACTGCCCATGTATAAAGGTTAGAAGACAACTTTCAGGGTTCAGTTCTCACCTTCTACCTTGTTGAGGCATGATCTCTCACATCTGCTGCACTGAATACTTCAGGCTAGCTGGCCTGTGAACCTCTGGGTGATTTTCCTGTCTTTGCTTCCCATTTTACCATAGGAGTGCTAGCGTAACAGACACAGGCCACTGCATTTGGCTTTTCACCAGGGTTCCAGGATCAAATGCAAGTCATCAAGCTTGCTTTTATCTGATGAGCCATCTTAGCCACCCATGCCTAGCTTAAAAAAAAAAAAAGAGAGACAAAGTCTCACTACACAGTCCTGGCTGGTCTGGAACTCCCGATGTAGACCAGAATGACCTCAAACACACAGAGATCTGCTGCCTCTGGCTCCCAAGCACTGGGACTAAAGGTGCGCCACCACACCTGGCTTCATGTCTGACTTTTTAAACTGGGTGCTGGGGATCAAACTTGGGTCCCCAGGCTTGTGCAGCAGGCACTTTACAGACTGACCTCTCTCTCTGGTCCCTGGATGTTTTGATAAGCATACATTTTGTGACCTTTCAAGTTTTTCTTCCCATTGTTTCTTCTTTATTATAAGTTGCGTGATCTAGCTCTATAAATTATCTCTATTCCTTTGTAGAATTCTGTATACAGAAATAAATCGATAAAGATAACCTAATTATTTCTAAGACTCAACATTAGACCTCTTGAGAAAGCAGGGAAGACAATTAGTAAAATGTCTATATAAGGTCCTACTTACATCTCTATTATTCAGACTAATAAACGGCTTATTTAAGGTGAGGTGATCAAATCTGTGATTGATAGCCTCTATGTGCAAATTCCCACATACAGGCATGCCTCTCTTAGGGTAGCATCTGGGTGCTACCACATCTGGCTATGTTCTGCCTCAATCCAGCTGCTTGAAAACAGCAATGAATTCAGTTATCAGTTTAAATAACCACCATGCATTTCACTGTGTAGGATTAGTTCCTCTTAAGAGTACATGTGAGCACAGGTGCCCAGGGATTCTCTTGGAATTAGAGTTGCAGGCATTTGATATCTGGTATTGGTTCTGAACCAAACTCAGGTCCTCTGGACCAACTGCTGACCCATCATCTCTTCAACCCTAAAAACTGAAGCTTTAACAGTCCAGCTCACTAACAGTGCTCAGTACCTTTCATGGTAACAAAAATGAATCCGAGCTGGCCAAGTGGTTGGTAGAGTGCTTACCTAGCAGGCACAAAGCCCAGGGTCTGACCTCCAGCACCCCATAATCCTGATGGTGGCTCACACCTTAAAGCCAGCACTCAAGAGGGAGTCAAAGGATCAGGAGTCCAAGGTCATCCTAGGCCACAGACACAGAGAGGTAAGTCCTAAGCTACGGAAGACTGTCTTTAAAGGAGGAAGGAGATGGATCAGTGGGTAGAGACACTTGCTGCCAAGCTTGATGACCTAATTTTGTTGCCCAGAACCCACTCACATGGTAGAAGGGGAGAAACAGCTCCCAAAAACTTTCCACATGTGCACCATGGAACATGTGCCTCTACACATGCAAACACACCCACACACCCACAACATGCACTCACTCATGCACACACGCACGCACACACTCACTCACGCACACACGCACGCACACACTCACTCACGCAGAGAGAGAGACAGAGACAGAGACAGAAAATATGTACATATGTGTTTATAGTCACTGAGGGAACAGTTATCTATACAGTAAACTTCAGCTAGATACCCTGTTGACTGTTGCCACGGAACATCAGAAGATGCTAAGGATGGCAGAAGTGCTAAACTGTGATTCTTTGGCTTCTCTGTTGGACAAGAACAAGTATGAAGGTAATAATTCCTATTCCTTTCTAACACAAGATAGGCTTCTCATCAACCACCAGAGAGTTAATGTATATTTTGCTTCAGTGGGGCTGGGGTAAGATTGACTGTACATTCCTACCAAGCTCCCTGGTTATATTAATGATGTTGTCTCTTGGCCTGGGAACTAAGGTGTCTCTCAGTTGTAGAGCACATACTTAGCATAAGGAAGTCTCTGAGGTCAATCTTTAGCACCCCTGGCATGGACTCCAGGTCCACAGATGGTTTCAACATCTGCCAAGTTTAAGAACCAGAGACCTGGTACAGTGGTTAGAAGACCGGAGGTTAGGTCAAGATCACCCACAGGGCTTGTAAGACCCCAAAGAGTCGGTCCTGTCAGAGGCCGTGGGAAGTTACAGCAGGTGACAACAGTGTTCAGATGTCAACCCACCAAAGGAATGATTCTCTGATGGAGGAGAATCACGCCCAGGCATGGCCTGTGGGGTCATTGACTCTGAAAGCTATTGCTCCTGTCTGTAACTTCACATGTGCAAAAGCAGCTTTGATATCTCCCCAATACCTGCACTGTAGTGTCTAATTTCATATGATACATATATGTAATCTCACAATTGCATCTCAATTTTATGGGCACATATATCCGTGTATTGTCAGGAAGATGACTTCTCATTAAGCTGTATGATTTTGATATACAGAAAATATACTAGGATATGCTTCATAATTAGATCTATTGTTCCTTGAGGACTGTAAAACACTTAAAAGCCTGCTTTGTTCCTTTTACTCAGACTAACATAATAAAGTAACAATTTCTCCTCAGTCTAAGGCAAACTGCACACAATTAGCTCATTTTTACCTTAGAGTAAGTTCAAACTAGACTAAATATCTCTGTATAGGGATCCTAAGTTTAAAACTTCACAGCCATGCACAAGGTCAGAGCCGCAGGTGTCTAACCAAGGTTATTAATACAAAGCAGCCTAAAAAACACGCCAATTCTTTGCTTGTCAAGTCTCTAGCTGATAAAAGACCTACATCTTGAAGCTTATCTCACTGGGCACTGTGCCACCAGGCTCGGATCAGTCTTATTCCTGAAACCTTGAAACTTTGTGTTGCCATGGTAAATGGCTCTGCCCTTATCACTTACCCAAGGAATGAGCTTTCGACCAATAAGATGTAACTCTTGTAATTGCTTCAAGCCTCCTGAAAGAAGTGTATTTAAGCTAGATGAACAAGATTCTAGAGAGAACTGGAACAGAGAATTGAGACAGAGAATTAGAAAAGGATTTAGAACTACAGACCCGAAACTAAAGAATTAGAGCTAAGAAAGTATAGACAATTAGGATAAGAGAATTAGAATTAGAGAAGAATAAAAGAGAATGCCCCTCAGATTGTGTGTGAAGTTATTATAGAAATCGTTCAATCCTTGCTCCTGAGAAGCATTCTCTGAAGTTACCCTGGGTAGTGGTCAGGGAGCTGGACTTCCAGACCGCTAAATGGCCCCAATCTTAAAGTTTCTCATTCATTAGCCATGGAGTGAGATCTACATTTTTAACAGGTTTGATACTGCTGGTCCAGGGGACCAACCCTGCACTAATGGTCTGAAGAACTTGCCTGAAACTATGTAGCTCACTTTGCCCTTGAATTCATGATCCCCCTGCCTCAGCCTCCTCATTGCAGGGACTATAGGTGTGTGTTGCTAGGTGTGACCATTATCAAGAATTTATCAGTTTGTCAGTTTTGAGACTAGTCATTCCATGAGGCCAGGGCTTCCGTCAAGAGAGGATTCCCTCCCCTCAACCCTGATAAGACAGCTACACTGGCCCAGAGTTGCCTGGGGGATGCAGCCACGGCATGAGTTCACTGGTCTCCTTGACTCCACAGGTCTTTCTCTGACTCATCATCTCAGAGAAAGGTGGGTGAACTCTGGGACAGCCGTTAGAGCAGGTCAGAGACAACTGTCGCCATTTTATACCATGTATTACTGGAGCCAAAAATTGGGCCATAAATTTGATAAATGACTTCTAACCTCAGGTATGAAACACATGGAACAGTTTAACTGCTAATTATTGAAAAGTGAAATGTTTGGATAATTTTGGGAGGGACCAGGTGATGGGCTATACCCCAGGGCCTCAAGTATGCCAGGCAAATACACAACCACCAAGTTATCTCCCACGGAGGAACTCAACTTCCTATGTAGTTCAAGCTGGCCTCTAACCTTGAACGGCCCTGCTCCACCTGAATGCTAAGGTTTCAGATGTGTGCCACCACACCCAGGTCCCTGGAATTGGAGTTACAAATGGTTGTGAGCCACCTGATGTGGGTGCTGGGAACCAAATTTAGGCCTTCAGCAAGGGCAGTAAGTGATTTTAACAACTGAGCCATCTCTCCAACCAAAAGACAGATCTTCTATTTTTTAAATTTATTTATTTTTATTTCATGTGCATTGGTGTTTTGCTTGCATGTATGTCTGTGTGAGGGTGTCAGATTCCCTGGAACAGAAGTTAAAAAAAAGTTGTGAACTGCCATGTAGGTGCTGGGAATAGAACCCAGGTCCTTTAGAAGAGCAGCCAGTGTTCTTAACCACTGAGCCATCTCTCCAGCCCCCAAAGACAAATATTTTAAACTCAGGATTTTTTCTGGAAAACCTGAGTCTTATTCCCCAAAGCATTCAAGGAGGAAACACACACACACACACACACACACACACACACACACACACACACAAACTGGGCAGTAGAGACCCATACCTTTAATCCTAGCATTCAGGAGGCAGAGGGAAGTGAATTTCTGAGTTTGAGGCCAGCTTGGTCTACAGAATAAGTTCCAGGACAGCCAGGGTTATACAGAGAAATCCTGCCTTGAAAAAGAGCCCACCTTGCCCCCCCCCCCAAAAAAAAGCAAATCATACACACACACAGCATTCTGGGTTTTTTTTTTTTTTGTTTTTTGGGTTTTTGAGACAGGGTTTCTCTGTGTAGCTTTGCGCCTTTCTTGGAACTCACTTGGTAGATCAGGTTGGGCTCGAACTCACAGAGATCCACCTGCCTCTGCCTCCTGAGTGCTGGGATTAAAGGCGTGTGCCACCATCGCTCGGCTGCATTGTTTTTTACACCAATAATCTATAACCAAGTACAGTAGTTAACTTCTGCTTTGTATAAGTGGTCTTTCTATAGGTCTGTGGTGGACTGAAAACACAGACATCCAACAAGGACAATGTAGTCAATCTCATACAAGCCACAAGTCACTTGAGAGATAGTCTCCCACTGGAGCAGTGATTTCATCCTGTGATTTTTATTCTATGAGCATTTGCCTGCATGTGTAAATGTTCACCATGTGCATACTTGTTTCCCAGAGCAGCTAAGAGGGCATCAGATCCCCTGGAACTGGAGTTATGGGTGGTTGTAAACTGTTATCTGGGTGTTGGTAACCAAACTTGAGTTCTCTGCAAGAGTAGTAAGTGCTCTTAACTGCTGGGCCATCTCCTTAGCCTTTTATTCTGAGATTTGATCATTCAGTCTCCCCATCTCATTTTCTATCAAGGAACACTGGAACCCACAACAGAGCCAGCTCTTCAGCTTGAGAGGTTTTCACTGGCCTCCCACAACCAAAGCGAATTCTCCATAACTCAGATTTCAGCTCCAACCTTGTCTATTCAGGTAAATGCTGTTGTCGCACACCTGTGGCTGGTCTGGATCACACCAGGTGAAAGGGCTACCCAACAAATTTCTACTTAGGACACTTGGGACCATGTCCTTGAGTCTCTGCAATGTGAGAAGTGGGAAAAATACTTCCAAGCTCATAAGAATGCCGCTTTAAAATATCTTAATTGATACATACTACATACTCACTGGGTCTCCTGAATAGAATGAGGGAGCGTCTGTGAATGAACTCACTGCAGGCTAAGAGGGTCTCTTCATGAAGCTAAACTGCCTAACTTCCATTGGCTTGAGTATTTCCCTAGATCTAAATGATGTCCTGCCAATCCTCCTTCGAAGATTTACAAACCCTAGCTATGCTTTCCAGGTTTGAACCTGACCTCATTTTGTTTTACAAAATCAAAGCTCAGGGGTTGGAAAGATAGCTCAGTGGTTAAGAGCTCATCTTGCTCTTGCAATAGACCTGAGTTCGGTTCCCAGCACCCATGTCAGGAGGCTCACAACCACCTGTAACTCCATAGTCTTCTGGTCTCCATGGGCATCTGCACTCATATATACACACCTCTGCATAAACACACACACACACAAACAAACACACACACACACACACACACACACACAATTGAAAATAAAAACATCTTTAAAATCAAAGCTTAACCAGATGGTGGTGGTACACACCTTTAATCCCAGCACTGGCAGGCTGAGGCATCTCTGAGTTAAAGGCCAGCCTGGTCTACAAAGTGAGTTCCAGGATAGCCAAGGCCACATAGAGAAACCCTGGCTTGAGAAAAACAAACAACAACACAAACAAAAGGGTAAATCTTAGGGTGTAAAGGCAGATGCTGAGGCTAAAGATGCAGCTCAGAGTACTTGCCTAATATGGGACCAAGCCCAGAGTTTGATCCCCAGCACTGTATAAACTGGGCATGGAGGCACACACCTATGATCTCAGCTCTAGGGAGGTAAAGGCACGGAGATCAGAAGTTCAAGGTCACCCTCACAGTCACAGTCACAGAGCATGAGACCATCCTGGCCTATGAGAGACTCTGGGCTTGGGGGAGGAAAGCAGGACATGCAGATGTTAAGTTCCTTGTTTCTGGAATAGAAGGGTCTGGGAAGAGCTAGCTACCTGTTTGTCTTCTCCATGACTAAGCAGAGGTCTCTCAACTTTCAACGCTAAAGTTTCCTTTATTCATGTCTGGGTGTGATGGAGCACACCTATAGTCCCGGCACTTGGGAGGCAGAGGCAGGCGGATCTCTGTGAGTTCAAGGCCAGCCTGGGCTACCAAGTAAGTTCCAGGAAAGGTGCAAAGCTACACAGGGAAACCCTGTCTTGAAAAACAAAACAAAACAAAAAAACCAAAAAATGAGATTGATAAAAAGTCAAGACTGAGGCAGGAGGATAAGGAGTTCAAGGTCAGCCTAGGCTAGACAGAATCTACAGTAAGGCCTAATCTCAAAACGAAAAGCCAGCAAGTAACAAAAATGCAAAGAGAAAGAGACAGCAAACACCCTGAAGGAGGAGGAGGAGGTCACTTGGTTTGGCAAAAGCGTGTGGAGCTTCAAGCAGACTGAGAGATGAGGGGAAGAGGCTAGAAGTAGATTTAGTTTAGAGGAGGCTGCAAAAATTCAGCCAAGAAACCCCAATTTCAGCCAAGAAATCTGATTTAGGACTTGGAATAGTATTAAAACACCCACAGAGAACACAGACAAATAGAAATGAGCTTTACATGTAAACTATTTCTAGAGGTATGGTTGTAACTGGAATTACAAGACACGAACAGCCAGAGGTGCCTCTTAGTCAAATATTAAACAAGGAATAACCAGGCATGGAAATGCTCTTTCCTGGGTAAATACACCCTAAGACCTTGATCTTACACAGACTAGAGGCTGGCTGGTATCAGGTGAAGTCATTGTTTGAGAAGGAATGAAGGAAAGTGTGAGATTCCTGTGAGCAACTATGAGGAAGAAGGGCACAAGATGTCATCAAACAAAGACCAGCATGGATAATCCCCCTCCCTGGAAAAACAAACAAGCAAGCCGTTTCTCTGTTGTAGCCCAGGCTGGCCTGCCTCTGCGGGGATCAAAGGCGCAGGCCACCATCACTGCCCACCACCCTGCCTACCAGAGATCATCTTAAGGCAGAAGTCAGGAGTAAGCCTTGTTCCTCTGGGGGAATCCCCCACCTTAGATGACCAATGAGAAAAGCAAGACGCTACAAAACTGACCTCGAGGGCTGTGATCATCTCAGATACAGGCCGAGAAATGACATCAGTCTGTGACTTCCCCAGACAGACCTCTCCTCAACCCAAACTTCTGTGATATCTTGGAAATCCTGAAGTTCATTATAAATTTGTCACAGCCATCAGAAGGCAAAGTGAAGTCTGAAATGGGATAAATTTCTTTTCTTTCTTCTCCCTTGTACAAATAATAAAATTAAGCTGAATGTGGTAGCATATCCTGTAATCCCAGATTTCAGGAGACTGAGGCAGGAGGATTACCATGAGATTGAGGCCAACCTAGACTACAATCTGAGTCCTTGTCTCAAAAAACAGACAGACTAAAGATGTAGCTCAGTTGCTGGAGTGCTCTGATGGAGTGGTTTGATTCTCCAGTGCCACACAAACTAAACTACAGATGTATGGCAGCAGACATCTACAGTCCCACAGGTGGAAGCAGGAGGATCAAAAGGTCAAGGTGGGGCTGGAGATGGCTCAGCAGCTGGGAGCACTGGCTGCTCTTCCAGAGGACCAGGGTTCAATTCCCAGCACCCCCTTGTTAGCTCAAAACTGGTCTGTAAATCCAGTACCAGGAGATCTAATGCCCTCTTCTAAACTCTGAGGGCACCAGGCACACACACAGTACACAGACAGGCACACAGGGAAAACATCCACATAAAAATAAATGAGTAGCCAGGTGGTGGTGGTGCACACCTTTAATCCCAGCACTCAGGAGGCATAGCCAGGTGATCTCTGTGAGTTCTAGGCCAGCCTGGTCTATAGAGTGAGTTCCAGGATAGGCTCCAAAGCTACACAGAGAAACCTTGTCTCAACCCCCGCCTCCCCCCAAAAAAGGTTACAGGGGGCTGGAGAAATGGCTTAGCAGTTAAGAGCACTGGCTGCTCTTTCAAAGGTCCTGAGTTCAATTCCCAGCAACCACATGGTGGCTCACAACCATCTATAATGAGATCTGGTGCCCTCTTCTGGCCTGTAGGCATACATGTAGGCAGAACACTGTGTACATAATAAATAAATAGATCTTTAAAAAAAAAAAAAGGGGAAAAAAAAATTTAAGCTCCAGGTCATTCTCAACTACATACCAACTTTAGACCAGCTTGGAATACACAGAATCCTGTTTCAAAGATTAATTAATGAAATAAAAGTTACTAGACTGTAGGTGTATCTCAGTGATATAGTACTTGTCAGGCACGATCCAGACCGTAGGCTTGTTCTCAACCACACTGCTAAAGAAGTTATCTGTCAAAGCCAAAGAAATTAAAATACTTCAAAGAAAACTTAGGATCTGTGAAACTCATGCAGAAGCAAATAGACCAGGGCTTGAACCCTGGCTCTACCAACTGACATGTTGAGCAACCTATGTGTCATGTGACAATCCTCCTCGCCTCACAAGACCCTCAGCACAAGGGCCACACAAGGTGCTCAGTGCAGGGCTGGTCACAGTCAATGCGCAAAATCAGGACCTTTTTTCTGAGGGCAGACTTGTCCCTATCTCTCAGTTCTTGGTTAGTGTCATACCGTCTGTCCTAAACTACATTTCCTTCCCAGGTGCTAAGTCCACTAGACTGGAAGGCATGAGTCATTGCCTTAGTCCTTAAGGAATCTCCTCCTAGCCCCTCACAAGGAATGCTCAGGACCATTCATGCGATGAAATCATTGAGAACATGGGTCTGGTTTTGCCTCATACCAACTGCAAGATCTTAAAGTGGGTCACCCTACCCCTCTGGTGACAAAAATCACTTATCTTCCAAAATGGTGGCCTTTTACACAAGTTTTATTCATGAGATGCTAAGCAGATTGTGGGTCTAAAGAAAGAACTCCAAAAATGCTATTGTATTACTTCTGCTTTCCCACATGTTGTGTCCAATCTTGTCCTCAATCACCACTGTCTCTCCACCTCCTCCTGACTCCATCACTGCACATCCCACAGTCTCCACCTCCTCCCGACTCCATCACTGCACATCCCAGTCTCCACCTCCTCCTGACTCTGTCACTGCACATCCCAGTCTCCACCTCCTCCTGACTCTGTCACTGCACATCCCACAGTCTCCACCTCCTCCTGACTCTGTCACTGCACATCCCAGTCTCCACCTCCTCCTGACTCTGTCACTGCACATCCCACAGTCTCCACCTCCTCCCGACTCCATCACTGCACATCCCAGTCTCCACCTCCTCCTGACTCCATCACTGCACATCCCAGTCTCCACCTCCTCCTGACTCCATCACTGCACATCCCACAGTCTCCACCTTGGCCCGACTCCATCACTGCACATCCCAGTCTCCACCTCCTCCCGACTCCATCACTGCACATCCCACAGTCTCCACCTCCTCCCGACTCCATCACTGCACATCCCAGTCTCCACCTCCTCCCGACTCCATCACTGCACATCCCAGTCTCCACCTCCTCCTGACTCCATCACTGCACATCCCAGTCTCCACCTCCTCCTGACTCCATCACTGCACATCCCACAGTCTCCACCTCCTCCTGACTCCATCACTGCACATCCCAGTCTCCACCTCCTCCCGACTCTGTCACTGCACATCCCAGTCTCCACCTCCTCCTGACTCCATCACTGCACATCCCACAGTCTCCACCTCCTCCCGACTCCATCACTGCACATCCCAGTCTCCACCTCCTCCTGACTCCATCACTGCACATCCCAGTCTCCACCTCCTCCCGACTCCACCATTGAACATCCCAGTCTCCACCTCCTCCTGACTCCATCACTGCACATCCCAGTCTCCACCTCCTCCCAACTCTGTCACTGCACATCCCACAGTCTCCACCTCCTCCTGACTCCACCATTGAACATCCCACAGTCTCCACCTCCTCCCGACTCCGTCACTGCACATCCCAGTCTCCACCTCCTCCTGACTCCATCACTGCACATCCCAGTCTCCACCTCCTCCTGACTCCATCACTGCACATCCCAGTCTCCACCTCCTCCCGACTCCATCACTGCACATCCCAGTCTCCACCTCCTCCTGACTCTGTCACTGCACATCCCAGTCTCCACCTCCTCCTGACTCTGTCACTGCACATCCCACAGTCTCCACCTCCTCCCGACTCCATCACTGCACATCCCAGTCTCCACCTCCTCCTGACTCCATCACTGCACATCCCAGTCTCCACCTCCTCCTGACTCCATCACTGCACATCCCACAGTCTCCACCTTGGCCCGACTCCATCACTGCACATCCCAGTCTCCACCTCCTCCTGATTCCATCACTGCACATCCCACAGTCTCCACCTTGGCCCGACTCCATCACTGCACATCCCAGTCTCCACCTCCTCCTGACTCCATCACTGCACATCCCACAGTCTCCACCTTGGCCCGACTCCATCACTGCACATCCCACATTCTCCACCTCCTCCTGACTCCGTCACTGCACATCCCACAGTCTCCACCTCCTCCTGACTCCATCACTGCACATCCCACAGTCTCCACCTCCTCCCGACTCCATCACTGCACATCCCAGTCTCCACCTCCTCCCGACTCCATCACTGCACATCCCACAGTCTCCACCTCCTCCCGACTCCATCACTGCACATCCCACAGTCTCCACCTCCTCCTGACTCCACCATTGCACATCCCATGACCAACCACTTCCTGGCTGCTCACCAGCCTCTAGCCTCTCCCCAATCTAATCAAACCTACATCCTGTGGCCAAACTCGGCCTCCTCTCATGTCACACGGGCCCTGGTTGAAGAACCTGCAGAGGCCAATGACATTAAGTTCAAAACTCCATCCTCCCTTCTCCCCAACTCCCACTACTTCCTGAAAACACACTTTCCGTTCCAACCAGCAAGCCTCCTCACTGTCATCTGAAGAAGCCTGCTTCCGCGCCTCTCCCACCTGAAAGGCTTGGCTGAACACAGCAACTCTCAGCTGTCACCGCTTCCTCCATACCCTGTGACCTTCCACACTCTCTTCTGAAACCTCCTGCTCATGGTCCACGGCTTCCACACACCCTTCCCGGATCTGGCCTGGCCTCTCCACACACCTTTCTCACTCCTGGTACTTCATCAGCACAAAGCAGCCACATCCTATGGGTCCTGAAATGGTCCCAGGGGAAAGGTGGATAATTGGCAACCAAATGAGTATGGTTTACAGCCCAGGGCCAAATGCAAACAGAATAGCTAAATGGAAGAAGGATCCAGAACTTATTACTAACAAAGCAGACAACTACAGTAACCATCATAAAGAGCTTGTCTGGAATTACGTTGTTTTTTCTCTCTAGATGGGATCTATTCTACATACAGAGACCTAGCTTGCAATCCTCCTGTCTCAGTTCTGAGTACTAAGATAACAGGTGTGCCCCTCCGTGCCTGGCCATTAATTATTATTCTTTTTTTTTTCCCCCTAAGACAGGGTTTCTCTGTGTAGCTTTGGTGCCTGTCCTGGATTTTGCTCTGTACACAAGGCTGGCCTTGATCTCACAGAGATGCCCCTGGCTCTGCCTCCCGAGTGCTGGGATTAAAGGTATATGCCACCTCTGCCCGGCCCATTAATTACTCTTTCTTTTCTTTTCTTTTCTTTTTTTTTTTTGGAGCTGAGGATCGAACCCAGGGCCTTGCAAGTGCTCTACCACTGAGCTAAGCCCCCAATCCTGTTAATTACTCTTTTAAGGGTCTACAATAACGTTATATAACAGAAAGCCCAGACAGTTTACTTGTTTATCATGATTTCATACAATGACCACTTTGAAAAAAAAGTGCATTTTCCCCCCAATTGCTGCAACTATCTGAATGATTACAACCAACTGAAAAGACCAAGGGGTGGATTGCAGAGGTCATTTTTGTGCTTATACCTGCAAAACAATGACATTTTCTGTTCTTTAATCT
Source organism: Onychomys torridus (assembly GCF_903995425.1). Classification (NCBI taxonomy): domain Eukaryota; kingdom Metazoa; phylum Chordata; class Mammalia; order Rodentia; family Cricetidae; genus Onychomys; species Onychomys torridus. Next base: position 61,046,619 of record NC_050443.1, on the reverse strand, counting down.
TAAGGGAAGAATGTCATATTCTTGAAGCAGAGGCAGGCAGATCTCTGTACATCTGAAGCCAGCCTGGTCTACACCGTGAATTTAGGCCAGCTGGGGCTACATAATAAGACCCCAACACCACCACCACTTTCTCTTTATAGCAAGGGAAATTAAAAATCACAAGAACAAAAATAGCTTCCAGGTAACCTTCTGTTCAATAAAAGCAGGCATTTTATTGAACTTTATCCCAGACCCCCCCACGACCTCCCTCAACTTCCCAGCCTCCTGAATAAACAAGTCAAGGCTATGTTTAGTATGAAAGTGGGGCTCCAAGAACAGCCCTCCAAGCCCCTCCTACTGAAATCCTGGAGCTACCACTGCACACAGCGGGGGCATGAAGAGCCATGACCTTGCTGAGTGTCACAGACAGAGTAGTGAGAGACAAGTGCCTTCTCCTACTCTGTGAAGACACTTGCTCCTGCACAAACACACACTACTCCACTAGGGAGGCTCCCACCTTCCCTCTGTGGTTCTGCAGCTTACCACTGTTCCGAAAAGTCTGGGTCAAGCCTTCCACCAGGGCCACAGCCTCCTCGCTGCTCTCGGGCCGATGCTCTTGCAGCCAGGCCTGGATTTCCCTTGGCAGCACAGTTAGCATCTGCTCCTTAGTGTGTACCTCTGGCCTCAGCCAGCGCCGACAGAGCTCCCGAAATCGGACAAGCGCACCCTGAGGTCCCTCGGCTGCACCCTCCTCCTGGGGGCTGCCCTTTCCAGCACTCTGGGGAATGGGCTCCAACTCGGGGCCATCCTCCTGCAGCACTGCTTCCTGCACCCACGAATCATCCTCCAGGATCATAGTGGTGACCTCTGCCTGTTCCTCTTCCTCTTCTTGAGGTACCTGAACCAAAGGGCTGAGGGGAGAGGTCACTGCTGGCTCTTCAGCTGCCATTGTCCAACTTCCTGGAGGGTCACTCAGGCTTCAAGCCTTGCATCTGTCTCCAGGCAGGCTCTCTGAGAAGGCAACTCCTTCCTCCAATCTCAACAAGAAACACTGCTGAGAAACAAGATAAGAGAACCGAAATCACTAAGCACACCATCCCACAGCCACCTAACTCCCAGTGGCCACCTTCCATTCAAAACCATCAGAAGCTTGCTGCCTTACTCCTGGAAAGTGACCACGGCAAAAGAGATAGCTCATACACGTACACACACAAAGAATAACACAGCATTGTTCTTTTCAGAACACCAAAGGATGAGTCGTTCTGGGGTGAAGGAAACAGATTGGACATATCCTGCACTAAGTCAGCTCAGACTTCCTGCGGAGCAAGAAACCCTCATCTAACACAGAGGTTAGTCATTCAGCCTCAGTGACCACTTAATAAGCAGATAATAACACTCATCCTTATCATAATGGACATCTTAATTATTGGCAGCAGAACATATGTCAATGTGCTCCCCATTTCCTGAGGAGCAGGCATTACTGCTGTATTTCAAAGGGGGTTATCCTCATGGAATCCCCTTCCAGGAATTGCAGATTCCAGAATCTGTGAATGCTCAAACCCCCTATATAAAATGATGCATTATATACTTTCTGTCATCTCTAGACGACATATACAGTGTAAATAGTTGTTATACTGTACTGTTGGGAATAGTAACAAGAAAAAGTCCCTACAGCTTCAGTACAGACATTGTTTGTTTCTGTTTCTGAATCAAGGTCTCGCTATGTAGCCCAGGTGGCCTTGAACTCCTGATCTTCCTGCCCTGTCTCCTGAGTACTGAGATACTACCACGTCCCATCACCCAGGATTTCCCAATTCCCTTTTAAAATGAACATACATGGGAATACATGGGGGCGGGGAGGGGGGGTGCTGAAGAGCAACTCTACAAAATATTCAGAGCTGTGAAATTTAAAACTATTTAAATATTATGAAAGCAATGAATATTTATTTTTAAAAATCATTACACCATAGATTCAGACAACACGCCTTCCCACCCCCCATGAAATTAGCAAAAGTAAAAATAGGACAGCAGTAAAACAACAACAAAACTGATGCTCCGAATGTCCATTCGTCCGAATGACTACGGGAAAAATAAATACATCGGAGTTCTTTCGGGGCAGCACCGGTACACTGAACCTAGACAGCTCATTTGCTAAACCGGGAGACGACACGCCCCCGCGGAATCTCAGTTTCCCCATCTGGACCAAGGCGGAGGCTCGGCGGGATGTCGTCGAGCATCCCTTCCTTCCCCGTGTAGAGCTGCGCTCCTGGGCTGCGTGTGTGCGGAGCTCTGGCCAGAGCGGAACTCCGCCGGCCCGGAGGAGCCGGGGCGCAGAGCTGAGCGCAGAGCCCCCGGCCCGCCAGCCGCCGACACCGACGCCCCTCCCCCAAGCTGCCCTCGGCTGGCTCCAGGCCCGTTACTCGCTCGCCTCTCCGGCTGTTCCCCGCGGGGCGCGCGGCTCCGGACCTGCCTCTCAGGCTCGCCTCTCCGGGGACCAGATCCTGTTCTCCCAGTCGCTCGGCGCGCAAAGGCGCCCCTCGGCCCGGCCCGGCCCCTCTGGATTCACCGCAGCTCAAGCCCATGGGGTACGGAGAACAATGGACGGGAGAGGCCCGCCCACCGCCACGCTCATTGGCTGCTCAGGACAGTCCCTGGAAACTCCGCTCCACTACTGGTGGAGGCAGCATCCAGCTGGGTAGTGGGTGGGGAGCTTGGCCCGAGGCATTGTGGGAAATGTAGTCTACACAGGTACAAGCCAAACACTGTACTAGTGTTTACCCAAGATTTGATAGCTCTAGGCAGTGCCTCGGGATCAGAGGCAGAGAAAATCCGCGGACTAGCGTCTGCTTTCTAGTGCTGCTCAAAGCTCTTACATGAGACAGATAACTTCAATTCTCTAGAGCCTGCGTGTATTTGTCTATTAAAAAACAATGAAAGCTGGGTGGATTTATCAGTCTTTTTCAGCGGAAAATTGTGTGGCTAATGATATTGTTGGACCTTCGACAGCCCAAAGCTGACTAAGCAGGGAAGAAATCTGCGCAGGTAAAGTCTCTCGTGGCCCAAGCCCGCGTTTCTCCCCGCAGTTTGCAGCTACGCACAGGCACGGGTGTTGCACACCCGTTTGTTTTCACACGTGGTATTCCTGCGTCTGCATGAAAGCCCCGCCCTGCTCTCTCTGCTTTGAACTGCTACTCTTCAATACAGCCTTCTCCTTGGAGCCTGCCATAGTGTTAGGCAGGTTAGCTCTGGGGAGAGAATGACCGACCAGGCCGCCTAAAACAGGACCTAAAGAACAATAGGTGATAGTGGTCTCTCCAGATGGTTCAGCTCAGGGCCCCCAAAAAAGGATGTGAAGAACAATAGAAGGCAGTGGTCTACTAGTTGGCTCAACTTAAACAGGCTTCGGGGTCTTTCTGGATAAGGGATCATACGTGGAGTTAGTTCTATCTTTCCCCATAGTGAACTTTTCATCTTCAAGGGTACTAAAATCCCTAGACATAGTCTTGCATCTTAAATGTTTATTTAGAGTGGGTAAAACGAGCTTCCAAGAAAAAGCATGCCACTTTCTTTTAGTGCCCTCTGTGAGGGCGGCACAGGGAGGAGATGACAGATAAAGGACAAGTCTAAACCCCTCTTCTGCCAGGATACGGCAGATTGCTTTCCCAGAGGATACTTTTACTTCCTTCCTTACTCTAGTTAAAACTCTTGATTTCGGGGCTGAAGAGATGGCACAGCGGTTAAGAGCACTCGATGCTCTTGAGGAGGACCCTAGTTCAATTCCCAACACCCACCTTGCAGTCACAACAGTTTGTAGGTCTGATTCCATGGGATCCAAAAGTCTTCTTCTGACCATCCTAAACACCAGGCATGCACATGGTGCGCATATATACATCCAGGCAAAATACTAATACACACAAAGAACTCCTGACTGCTTTACTCTATGTCCTTTATGCCTATATCTGAATTTTTCTCTTTTGAGACCACAAGACAAAGAGTGTTGCTGGTGTAGAGACCAGAGGAAAGTGTGGAGCTCTACATAACACTAGCATCACCGGCCTAGGTCATCCCTACCCCTAACACAGCTATATAAAGTTTCCATTGCAGTACTGAAGCTACATAGGCTAGCGTGTTCGTGTTCTCATTGGATGGGTGAGAATAGAAATGTAGCTACTACCTTGGTGTTTCCATGGTTCCCTTGGTGTCACAGCAGCACCTCCATGTTGTGGGATATTTGTATAATGTGTGAAGATGTATGTGCTGTGATTGGTGTAATAAAAAGCCTACTGGCCAATACCTAGGCAGGAGGTATAGGTGGGATTTCTGGGGAGAAAAAGGAAGAAGAGAAGAATCTAGGTACACAGGAGACACCAGAAGACACAGAAAGGAAAGAGGACATGCAAGATGGAAGAGAGGTAATGCTGTGTGATAGACCATAGATTAATATGAATGAACAAGCCTAAGCTATAGGCTGAGCCTTCATAATTAATAAGAAGTCTTTGTGTCATTATTTGGGAGCTGGCTGCCATGATAGAGAAAGACTTACTACATATGATGCCCAGTGTGGGACCTGAATATCCACACAAAGTCTGAGAAAGCAGTCTTTTGTCTCTCAGGTAGGCTCGGCAAACAGAGGCATGTTTTGTTTTGTTTTGTTTTGTTTTTAAAGAATTTATTTATTTATTAACAATGTTCTGCCTGCATGTATGCCTGCAGGCCAGAAGAGAGCACCAGATCTCATTTCAGATGGTTGTGAGCCACCTTGTGGTTGCTGGGAATTGAACTCAGGACCTCTGGAAGAACAGCCATTGTTCTTAACCTCTGAGCCATCTCTCCAGCCCGGCATGGCTCTTTTAAGAGGCCCTGCTGTGTAGCAGAGCTCTTGAGCAGCTGGTGTGCCTGCTGCATCATGGACACAACAGCTTCCCAGAGCTGGGACAGTAAACACCAGCATGAAGCTAGGCACTCGAGGAACTGAGGTGGGTGGAGCCAGCCACCAAATGGCTGGCATGGCTGTTTAATGTTTGTCTTGTGGCCAGAGAACACTGCAGGTACAAAGTAAAGTGGTTCAGACTGAGAAAACCTTTAAACAGATACAGTAAAAAATGGTCTAAAATAGATAGTGATAGAAAAATATAGTTTAAAAATAATTAAGTCTTTTAAGAGAGGGTAAATGTTTCAAGATATTTGATTACACTATGTAAAGATATGTCATTCTGATTGGTTCAATAAAAAGCTAAACATCCAATAGCTAGGCAGGATTTTTGGGACAGAGAGAATGCTGGGAAGAAGAAGCCAGAGTCATCAGCTGGACACAGAGGAAACAAGACATGAACGATGAGAGGTAAAAGCCATGAGCTATGTGGGAAGCACGTGTAGATGAATGGAAAATGGGTTAATTTAAGTTATCAGAGCTAGCTAAAAAGAAGTGTAAGAGCTGGATGGTGGTGCACACCTTTATCTCAGACTTGGAGACAGAGGCAATTTGTGATTCAAACACTGGTATACAAGTACCAGAACCTAGATTGACACAAGAACCTGTCTCAAAATTTAAAAGCAAAACTTTTAAAAAAAAAAGCTAACTATCAGCACACTTTAATATTATGAAGTCTCTGTGTGGTTATTTAGTAACTGGCAGGAAAGAAAGAAAACTATGTTATGGGGCACATATTTTCATATAAGACCTGAGAAAGCTTTAAAAAAAAAAAGGTTCCAAACACACAAAAACAGAGCCAAACTCAGCTTCCTAGTCTTGCAGTCTTCTTTCATGTGGGCTGCTGTACAGAGATGCATCTCCTGGCTGCTGCCTGTTGGCTTTAGCTGCCAGCACCATGAGCTGAGCTGAATAGCGGTTTAAGTTTTGCTCATGAAAACAAACAAACAAACAAGATTACAGATACACAGTAAAGCAGATCCAGACAGGAAAAAAAACTTTAAACAGATTACAGTGTGTTTTAAAAAATGGACTCACATTGCTGGGCAGTGGTGGCGCACGCCTTTAATCCCAGCACTCAGGAGGCAGAGGCAGGCAGATCTCTGTGAGTTCGAGGCCAGCCTGGTCTACAAAGTGAGTTCCAGGAAAGGCGCAAAGCTAAACAGAGAAACCCTGTCCTGAAAAACAAAACAAAACAAACAAACAAACAAACAAAAAATATGTATATACATTTTTTTAAAAAAGAAAGAAAATGGGTATAGATAGTCATAGAAAAAATAGTTTACAAATAATAAGATAAAATTTTTGAAGAAAAGATAAGGGCTGGAGAGATGGCTCAACAGTAAAGAGCACTGGCTATTCTTTTAGAGGTCCTGAGTTAATTCCCAGCAACCACATGGTGCCTCACAACCATCTGTAATGAGATCTGGTGCCCTCTTTTGGCCTTCAGGCATACATGCAGGTGGAACACTGTTAATAAATCTTTAAAAGAAAAAAGAAAATAATATAACAAGGATAAGCCTATTAAAGATGGAAAATATACAGAGAGTCTGGATCCTGTGTTGTATTGTATTGACTTTAAATTTTTTGATTGCTAATGAGCAAACAATAGCTATTGAGAGACATTGGATTATAAAAACTACTAAATTAAACCAATCTATAGAATGTGAAAATCTCTTCACTTCAAAATGGAAGTAAAAAATGTGTTATATTGAGGAAGAGGTTATGCTTTTGTTTCCACAGAAAACAAAGGCTGTGGATTCATTCAAGGTTGATAGATATCAGACTTGATGAGGAGCAACACCTTGAAAATCCTGGCTACAGACATAAACGTAAAAAAAATCTACAAGACAGGTGACATATATTTTACCTGCTCAAACATAAAACTCATCTTTAACTGGCTTGTGCACACTGCACACTCCATACCTGTGTTCATTCAGATACACACACACACACACACACACACACACACACACACACACACACATTACCTTTAAAAGTGTGTGTGTTTTTAGAAACAAACAGACCAGACACCAATAAAGACGAGTAGCCCAGGTGATCCAGCCTCCCAGAATGCCTCTGTTGCAGTGTCCTCAAAATTCTGTATCCAGAACAACTTCAAAGCTGCTAGCTGAGATGGTCCAACCTCACAGACTACTGCTCCAGCCAGGACTTGAGATAAGCTCTACACTTCCCCATCACACAGAGACTGGACAAAAAATAATAATACAGCTAGCTTTCCCAGGACTTGGCCATTATCCCAATTTTCTCAGGTCCTCTAAAGATGCCATAGCCCCCAGATAACAGGAAGCAGTCTAGAGAACACAACACCCACATTCCCAAGAGGTCGATTGGTTGGTTTTGGTCATTTGGTGGGATGTGGATGTTTATTATCATTTAAGGGGTTTGGTTACAAGTTGTTATTGGTCATGGTCAAAAAAAAAAAAAAAAAAGCAAGATTAGATTCAGAGATCTCTTTCTGAAGGGAAAAAGGAGAGAGATAGTACAGAAATGTTGGGGTAAAAGGATGAGTTGTTGAGTCTACTTTTGAACAACCAGTAGTCTCAAATATTTTACATTGGTATGGATTTTTGTATATTAATAAAAATTTAAGGTTATTTTTGTTAGAACATACTCCATATATGTTTTTACTCTTATTTAAGGCATTTTTGCATATTGATACAAATTTAAGGTTATTTTTGTTATACCGTTGTGATGGTTTGAAAGAAAATTGCCCTCAAAGGAGGTGGCGGGCGCTATTAGGAGGTGTGGCCTTGTTGGAGGAAGTCTGTCACTGTGGGGGCGGGCTTTGAGGTGTCTTTCTCAAGCTTCACTCAGAATGACAGTCAGTCCACTTCCTGCTGCCTTCTAGTCAAGATGTAGCCAACACCATGTCTGCCTGCACACTGCCATGCTCCCCTTCATGATCATAGGGGACCAAACCTCTGAAACTGTAAGTGAGCCACTCTTAAGTACATGTTTTTTTTATAAGAGTTACCGTGGTCATGGTGTCTCTTCACAGCAATAGTAAATCCTAGCTGTGACCACTGTATACATGTTTCTATTTTTGTTTAAGGTATTGTACCTTTGCAGCTCATCTAAAAATGTAATGTAAAGTTCTAGTCCTTGAAACCTGTAATTATAAAGCATTTAGGATAATTAAGAAACACAGGTTAGTAGTTAGTCATCTATAACAATCAAACTTGTAGTCAGGTATGTTTTCAAGGTCATACAGAGATATATTTTAGATAGATAGATAGATAGATAGATAGATAGATAGATAGATGGTTTTCAAACACTTCAGGAACCTACAAAATATGGCATTTAAGATGTTTTAATAACTTAAGGCTTTTCGTGACAGTAAGACACATCTGCTCCTGGCAGCACTAATTTAGTTCAAAAAAAGATGATGGGCATCAAAAAACCCAATTTGCTCTCAACGTGGCAAAGCCAGGCATTTAGGCAAGAAACTGCCCTTACCTCAACAGATGACAGCACACTGTCCAAATTGGACAAGCAGGACACAAACAACATGGGCTGCTGAACTTTGCCAAGACAAGGTAAGACAGTCCTTCAACATTCCTGCTTCACAGAACAGTCTGTAGGCCACAGATGGAAGCCTCAACATTACAGAGGAACCTTGGGTGACTGTCCAGGCAGACCCCCCTCTTTGTCTTTTCTTATTTTTGGAAGTTGTTTGCTCTGCAAATAATTTTCTCTGAAAAGAAAATTACATACAAGATATAAAGTGTATAAGGTTGGGAGACATAAAAGCTTAAATTGTTTATCTAAGAAAATGTTTTGAGGTCTAAAGAGATAGTTCAAGGTTGGTAATACAAGTTGGGATAAAAAGTGAATAAGGAAAAAAAAAGGTAAATTAGCTACAAAACTTTGGACTCACTAAGATAGGAAAGATAATACAGTATTTTCTCTAAATTAGCCAAATACAAATGACTGGATACTGTGAATGTAATTCTTTTTTTTTTTTTTTTAAGATTTATTTATTTATTTAGTAGAGGGTGTCAGATCTCACTACAGATGGTTGTGAGCCACCATATGGGTGCTGGGAATTGAACTCAGGACCTCTGAAAGATCAGCCAGTGTTCGTAACCCCTGAGCCACCTCTCCAGCCCCCCATAATTCTTTTTAATCTATATCCTACCATGTGGCTCGATTACCTCTTCTTAGTACTTGCTCTAAGTCTGCTGACAAAATCTCCCACCTAGATTCCTTCTCCTAGTTTCCCTCTCTCTGCCCGGAAGTCCTGCCTGTACCTCCTGCCTAGCTATTGACCATTCAGCTTTTTTTTTTTTTTCCCACACAAGGAAAGTGGATTCCACACCAAAACATTTTACTGAGTATGAAATAATTTTTAATCTCTAGACAGAAGATACTCTAAATGGCACTGAGAGGACTGGAATGCAGCTCAACATGCTTGGCATGTGTGAGGCCCTGGGGGAAGGGAGGTCCTCAGCTCTCCCCTGCTCCCTCACCAAATGTATATTCAGGACATACTGAAAGTCTGATTTTTAAATACATTTAAACACGGACCTTACAGTTATTTTAATGCTTGGCATTCTAGAATACAACGTGGAGACACAAGTATGTGGTGACTGCTAGATATTCTAAAGGACAAAGGGCTCTTTTAAATATGAAAAGCAATCAGCCTGCCTATAATTTAACCCTAAGATCTAGTCTCCTTTATACACGACAATGTTGTTGTCAGTTTCATACACTTTTACTTTATAAAGGACTCCTGCAGGAAGAAGTTTCTGGAGGTTCTCCCAGATGTAGACAGCTACATTTTCTGTCGTGCTTACAACATCTGCAAAGTAGGGCACATCCAGATCCAGGTTCCTGTGATCGAGGGGCTTCATGATGGCCTCCTCCATGTGTTCTTTGAGGTCAGTCAAATTCATAACCATTCCTGTAACAGGATCAATCTTTACAGTTGTGTCCATGGTCATTGGGATTGTCGCACTTCCCAAACACTTTCAAGTTCTCTTCGTCACTCAAGGAGAGGCTGTGCAGCCGGGACTCGCACTGAAGGACACGAGGCGTGACAGTCACGCTTGGCGGCGAACGCCACCTGCCGCGCTCATGACCTTCGACCATTCAGCTTCTTAATACACTAATCCCAGCAACACATCTTCACACAGTGTACAAATATCCCACAACACTCTTCTCTTCTCCTCAGGGGCCCACATGAGCATAGAATACTTGTACACATACACAAACACACCACAAAATAAAATATTTTTTTTAAAGCTTCTGATTTTAAAATAGTTGGCTTTTTTAAAAGGTTTATATTTTATTTTTAATTATATGTCTCTGTGTGGGTATGTGCATGAATTTGGGTGCCCTCGGAGACCAGAGGCATTCCTCTGGAACTGGAATTAGAGAAGGTTATGAGGTGCCCAACATGGTGCTGGAAATCAAACTCGGATCCTCTGCAAGAGCAAGTGTGTGCTGTTAATCACTGAGCCAATCTCTCCAGCCCAAAATCTGAATTTTTATCCAGTCAATTTCGTTCATCCTTTCTTTTTATAGATTGTGAGTTTTATGTTAGGAAAACCACCCCACTACCCCAAAGATCATTTAATTCACCATTTTTCACTAGTTAACTTCATTAATCCAAACACAAAAGATGGGCTGCAGAGCTGACTCAGAGGTTAAGAGCATTTGTCTGTAAATCCAGTTCCAGGGGATTCAAGGACCTCTTTTTGACCTCAGCGGGTAGCAGGCACACATATGATGCACTTACATGCATTGCAAGCAAAACATTCATACACATAAAATAATAAAATAAATCTAAAACCCAACAACAGAAAAGATATCCAAGTAGCTTTCAGATTTGCTAGTAGGTATAAGATTGAATCTTATCACCAATAGTTTCTCCCTGATAGCATCTTAATTTAGTAATTCTAAACCAACCACATGCAAACAACGCCACCTCCAGGCCAGCCTGAGAAGTCTACACTACGTTCCTGGATGCAGTTGCCAGCCACCACTGTCTGCTGTCAGTGTGCCTGGAGAGGAGAGCTGAAAGAATACTTGCAGTGATGGCTTCAGGGGGTGACCTGATATCAACAAAGATTTGTCTCTTTGTATGTTCATCCTCACCACCAGTGGAAATTTCCACGAGGGAAAGATTGGATGGGTCACTGGTGCCCAGCTGAAACTTTCCGGAAGTCCAAGAATCCATTTGTATTTGCTTCCATCCCAAACCAACCGCTGACCATTAGACTGAAGTGTTTGTCACAGAAGTATCCTACAGCCAGTCATGGCTGGCCTGTGACTCAGGCTTCCAGAAGCAGGTCATCCCAGGTGAAACAAAGAATAAGTCATATGTGAGACCAACTCAAGGCCTAACGGTACTGTTGAGAAGGGGCCTGCTGGCCAAGCTAGCCTCTGAGACCACCATGGGACAGAAAGGCTGAAGCAAGATAGCCAGGGGGAATTATGGGTACATTGGAAGGAAAAAGACCCTTTCACCCAGGAGTCTGGTTCAAGCCTCTCACTAGCTGAGAATCAAGAATTCTAACACAATTACATTTGCTTAAGGCTTCTTCTCCTTTCCCAGCTATAAACCTATAATTTTCTAGACGTATTTTAATTGCATTTTTATTCATTTATCTTCTTTGCATGTGTGTGCATGCATGTGCACATGAGTGTAAGCCACTGTGCAAATGTAGAAGTCAGGACAACTTTCAGGAGTTGGCTCTCTCCTGACATGTAGGTCCCCAGTTGGGATTCAGGTCATTAGGCTTAACAGCAGGCCCTTCACTGGCTGAGCCATCCAACTCACTGGTCCCCAATTTTCTAGGCACCTGATAGTAGAAGAGATGTCCTAACCCCTTTGTGCAGCCCTAGTTTAACTTTATCAAATTATAATCCCATCCAAGACACTTCTAGGTCCATCCTGTAACTTACTTATCGAAAATAAAGAGGGAGGCTGGGCATGGTGGTGCATGCCTCTAATCTCAGCACTTGGGAGGCAGAGGCATGTGGATCTCTGTGAGTTCAAGGCCAGCCTGGTCTACATAGTGAGTCCCAGGACAGCTAGGGATACACACAACGAGATCTTGTCTTATAGTTAAGGTCTCTATTACTGTAAAGAGACACCATGACCACAGCAACTCTTTTGTCTTTTGTTTTGTTTGTTTGTTTTCAAGACAGAGTTTCTCTGTGTAGCTCTGTCGACCATGCTAGCTAGACTTGAACTCACAGAGATCCATCTGCCTCTGCCTCCCAAGTGCTGGGATTAAAGGCCCGGCACCACCATTGCCTGGCTGACCACAGCAACTCTTATAAGGGAAAACATTTAATTGGGCTGACTTACAGTTTCAGAGGTTTAGTTCATTAGCATCACAGCAGGACATGGTGGCATGCAGGCAGACATGGTGCTGGAGAAGGAGCTATATCTTGATCTCATAGGCAAGAGGAAGAGATCTGAGCATCACCCTGAGTGAAGCTTGAGCAAAGGAGACCTCAAAGCCCTCCCCCACAGTGATACACTTCCTCCAACAAGGCCATACCTACTCAAAAAAAAAAAACCAAAACCATACCTCCTAATAAATGCCACTTCCTATGAACTTATGGGGGCCAGTTACATTCAAACTACCACAGATCCTATCTAAAAACAAAACCAACAACCAGAATATATATATATATATCTGCTGGAGAGATGCTCAATGGTTAAGAGCACTTGCTGCTCTTACAGAAGACCCAGGTTTAGTTAGTAGCATTCACTTGGGGACCCACAGCATCTAATTCCAGTTTGAAAAGACTAGCACCTTCCTCTGGGCTCCAAAGGCACCAGGCATGCATGTGGTAAGCACACATACATACATGCAGACAAATACTCACACACATTAAAGTGAAAAATAAAAGGCCAGGCATGGTGGTGCATGATTTTAATCTAAATATTCAGAGGCAGAGACAGGTGGATCTCTGAGTTCTAGGCCAGCCTGAGTTACATAGTTCTACAACAGTCAGAACTGCACAGTGAGATCCTATCCCAATAAATAAAGCAACAGTTAGGAAATAGTAACGATGGTACACAGTAAGCTTTTATTGTGCGAGAGACATTTGTAAACAGAGGTGTGAAGCCAGTGGAGATTTCTGCAGAGAAGCAGACAGGAAAGCTGAGTGGTAGAGCTGTCTTTTCAGGAGCCCCCAGATACCTCCTAACAAACCTCTCCTCTGCTTCATACTGGCTTACCCTGCAACTGTTTACTGCAGTAAAGCGAAGGACCTGGTTTTAACTTGAGTCAAGGTCACTAAAAAGTCAGGCTGTTGTGGACATCAGAGGACAGCTGTGCCTCCATCCTTACCTCTGCTGACAAGGCCATCTTAGAAACACAGCAAGAGCCAGGCAGTGGTGACGCACACTTTAATCCCAGCAATCGGGAGGCAGAGGCAGGCGGATCTCTGTGAGTTCTAGGCCAGCCTGGTCTACAGAGTGAGTTCCAGGACAGCCAGGTCTACGCAGAGAAACCTTGTATCAATCCCCCCTCTTGCACCCCCAATCCCGCACACACACCCCTGCCCCTCAAAAGAAAGAAAGAAACACAGATAAATTTGTGGTCCCTCCTCTAAGAGATTCCTTTCGCCACTGGCCAGCCACAGGAAGAGAGTGGCTCTGCTCTCCACCAAGAATTCATGACTAAAACCTTCACAGAACTGAGGCTAGGGAGATGGCTCAGTGGTTAAGAGCACTGCTCTTCCAGAGGACCTGGGTTTGACTCTCAGCACAAACATGGTGGCTCACTACCATCTGTAACTCCAGCTCCAAGGGATTCAACACCATCTTCTCATCTTTGAAGACACCAGGCACATATGAAGGACATAGACATGCATGCAAGCAAAACACCCAAACACATAAAATAAAATAAATAAAGCAACCCTCATGAAACTACTTATAGCCAATTTAAACAAACTGGAACAGACTGTTAAGGAACTCTCAGAGTCGATGGGAGCTGAGTAGCCAGGCTTGGAAACATCTGGGAACCACAGAACAAAGTGTAAGTCCCCCCAAGAACTTCAGCAGTAATCAGTTAGCCAAAGTTCAGCCTTTGCACCCATCAGTCCTGGCGATACTACAGCCAGTTGAGTTTATTCCTCACTATACCTCCCAAGAGGAAGGGAGGAACATTTGACAGGCTGATTCTAAGTCACATGTCCACGCCCTAGAAGTACTAGGTCCAGAGTGGGTGGCTCTGGCCTTCAGCCTTCCCTTACCACCCCACACAGAAGCAGGCTCTCCAGCAGAGACTGACGGTCTGCTAGGAACTGTGTATTCACTGATTCTCTAGATGCTGAGCAAGAAGGAAGCTCACTTCAAGGAATGCCCAGCCTAAGGCCCCCTGAGGCCCTCTGCTCTTCCAGAGTTGATGGAGGTAACAGGGTAAGGACAAGGAGAGCCTGCTTCGCAGGACACCTGTTCTCAGTCAGGACTGAGGAGCCCTGAGGATGAGGTCCAGTCACTGGGGCAGAGAAGCTTTGGTCTAAGGCCCCATCATTGCTTAATCCATGCTCCTTCCTCGGTGGTCCTCTGGGGCCACCTCCTGCTGAACACGGGTACTGTTTCAGTTTTCATAGTTATGCCGTCGGCCTAGGCTGCTAAATGTGATTCGTAAAAGACCGTTTAAACGCACGCTGTACTGGAAGTAGTAAGACCAGCCTAAGGAGAAAGAAAAGACAAAAAAAAAAAAATCAAACAAAACACTGAGACAGAAAGAGACTGGAAAATGGATGAGGGGGAAACATTTATCTCCAGAAAGAAAGAATAGCATTCAGTCCAAGGGAGTGTGGGGTCCCCTTCTTCTTCGAGGTCTGTTGGCCACCAGCCCACGAGGACAAAAGGGCAAGATGGATGACAGAGAACCTTGAACAGCCTGAACACGGTGGGAATAGCCTTCTGGGAGACAGCTTCAGTGAGACAGCTCAGCATTATTCCAGAGTATAGGGATATGTAGGGTTGGGGTGGCAGCTGGGGCAAACCCTAATTTGCATTAGGTGGCAAGCTCCTATCATACAGCACGGCCCAATGAAAACAGCTAGAGCATGTTACTTAATTACCCCGTGGGCAGTAGGGGAAGATCGTTGTCAGGGAACTGTGTCAAGGGACATCCTTGAGATTAGTCAGGCATCTGGGCCTAGAGACATCCTCCAGATTAGGTTAGGTAGAGAGAGCAGGGAAGCCTCCACTGGGGGAGGGGGAGGGCTGCTAAGCTATGGTAGACAGCAACCTCGGACCAGCAGGGCCTCCCAACAAGAAGTGTCACTGAAGAGCTGTGAAATTAGTATCACATGACATGATATATGAAGAGAAAACCAGAGCAGGCATTTTGGTTTTGGTTTTGGTGAGACAGGGTCTTCCTAGTTTGGAACTCACTTTGTAAACCAAGACAGCTTGAGGCTGTGACAGACCTCCTGCCTCGGCCTCCAGACCACTAGGCCTACACATGAAGGGACCCTAACAGGCCCAAACATGGCGAGCATTGCAGACAAGTTTTGCCCTTCTCCCCCCTTTCCACTCCCCTGCTAAAAACCATGACATTCCAAAGCTAGCTGTGCCTGCGTCGTGAGACACCCCACCCCCACCCCCAAGACCACCACAGAGCCGATATCCGGTGCAAAACACACAGGGGTTTATTGATAACTAGCAAGCCTGGGCTTGGTCCATGTCCAACACTCAACACAGTGGGTAGAGGATGACGACCCTGAGCTCTCAGGGTGAGGGTTTTTATTTTTTTTATTGTTTGTTTGTTTGTTTTGTTTTGTTTTGAGACAGGGTTTCTCTGTAGCTTTGGAACCTGTCCTGGACTAGCTCAGTAGACCCGGCTGGCCTCAAACTCACAGAGATCTGCCTGGCTCTGCCTCCCCAGTGCTGGAATTAAAGGCATGCACCACCAACGCCTGGCTGAGTGAGGGGTTTTTAAAGGGAAAACTACAAGCAGGGTGATACAAACCTTGGCATCATATGATTGGGTGAGGGTATGTAACCTTTGAATCTACTGGTTGGGGGCTACAGTTATCATTTGGGGCAGGCCTGGACAAGTCCCAGGCTCTGTCCTTGAGCTGTCATGGAGGCTGGGTGGCCTTGCACATTCACATTGACCTATGCACGTAGCTCTAAGTTGGTGAGGGGTCCCAGACAGTAAACATCTGGCTGAACCTTGAGCGGTCAGAGTACATGCAGAAAGGGAGCTACTGCAAGGATTATGTCTTTTGTTCACGGCCCTCCCAGAAACTGCTCCCACAAGTCTCAGGAAACTGAAATTGAGGCCTGATCTCTGAGAGAAGACTGACAGCCTGCTATGGTGTCTGTTTGGTCCTTTCACTATCCCACAAAGTCCATTCCCTCATTTGGCCACTGACTCATTCTTTTTTTTTTTTTGGTTTTTCGAGACAGGGTTTCTCTGTAGCTTTGGAGCCTGTCCTGGACTAGCTCTGTAGACCAGGCTGGCCTTGAACTCACAGAGATCCACCTGCCTCTGTCTCCAACAATCAAAATTCATTATTTGGCTAACATGTCCAATCAAAATTCACCAGTTCACTGTAGCACAAACTCCCCACTTTCTCCTTAACAACCCAACTCCTGCAGAAACACCCTCTCCTACTCTCTTGCTTTTCTTGCTTGCTTGCTTGCGTTGCAGCTGCAGCTGCTGCGGCTGCAGTTACAGCCTCTCCACCCCACCCCATCCCCACCCAGCTTGCCCATCGGGGTAATAAATCTCCTTTGCGGTAAGAATGTGGTGTCTGGGTGTGTCCTGTATCAACACCAACCTCCCTTACAACACAGGTAAGGTTTTGGGGGTCTTCCAAAAAATGGACTTTTCCATCCTCTGTGGTCACATGCTTTCTTTGCTTTTTACTTATGTTTTCCTTATGTGAAACTTTGCTATGCTTTATTTATGGCAGAGAGGCGGTTTGGGCCCTTTGGACCTTGTGTTGTTCCTCAGGGGAAGCTGGCTTTTCTCTTAGTTGTCCGTGCTGGCCAGGGCTTCACTGGGCCTGGGGGCTAGGCTCTATTCCAGCCCCTTCCTGCCAAGAGGAAGGAGGAGAACGGATTTGCAACCTCTGGCTGGTTCCCATGCCCTAGTCTGAATTTCTCTATTCAGAGATATTTATGGGAAGGCACAAGGGTGCTCCAGGCTGAACAAAATGACTCAGAGGCAGCCCCAGTGTGGGATGGTCCTTGCCGAGACAGAGACATGAGTGGTACCCTAGGGAGCTTGGGGCAGGGTGTGTCTCAGAAGGGATTCATCTCCATAATTTATGATGCTTCCTAAGGTATTACAAACTAATTATAAAGATGGGACTGAAATAAAAAGAAGGAAAATGTAACACACACAGACAGAGAGAGGACACATATATACACACACAGGCTGTTTAATTTATTTTTAAAAAAAAGATTTCCCTAAAATAGTTACCTGGCTATTAAAAAGAAAAAAAAAATCTTGTAATCTTCAGCAAAAATACTGAACTTGTCACAAACAAAAGCAGTTTCCATGCAAATTCCTTAACCATGAGCTGTTCTTATCACAAATCCCACTGCTAACTATGAAGTTTACTAAGGCACACAGCTTGGAAAGTTGAGACCGCCTCAGGGAATTGTCTGATGCCAAAGATTACACTCAATGGACTTCACTATTATGTATTTGATTTCACACACACACACACACACACACACACACACACACACACAAAACTTGAATTTATTCTTGGAAAACAAAACAAAACAAAACAAAAAGCAGGCAGACACAGTGGCACACATCTTTAATCTCAGTCCATGAAAGGCAGAGGCAGGCAGATCTTTATGAGTTGGAGGCCAGCCTGGACTACAGAGTGAGTTCCAGGGCAGACAGGGTTATGTAATGAGACCCTATTTCAAATAAATACATTAAATGAATTTTTTTTTAAAGTAATCTGTTTAGAAATCAGGACAAGCGGGGCAGTGGTGGTGCACACCTTTCATCTCAGCACTCAGGAGGCAGAGGGGCAGGCTGATCTCTGAGTCTGAGGCCAGTCTTGTTTATAGAACAAGTTCCTGGAGAGCCAGGGCCACACAGAGAAATTCTGTCTTGAAAAACTAAAAGAAAAAAAAAAAAAGAAAGAAAGAAAGAAATCAGAACAAAGACAAATTTGCATGTGTAAATAAATATGACACAGTGGCACAATCCAGCGATCCCAGCACTCAAGAGGTAGAGCAGGAGGAAGGTGTGTTCAAGGCCAGCTTGGGCTACATAGAGTTCTAGGCCAGCATGGACTACATAGCAAGACATGTCTCAAAAAAAAAAAAAAAAAAAAAAAAAGAAAGAAAGAAAGAAAAAGAAAAAGAAAAGAAAAGAAAAGAAAAACGGGCTTACAAAGATGGCTTAGGTTAAACACTTGCTTTGCAAGCTTTGGACTCAAGTTTGGATCCCCAGAAACTCACACAAATGCCAGGTAAGCATGATGACCTACCTATAATTTCTCCAAAGTGGAGATAGGGGATCCCCAGAGTAAGCCACCTAGCAAAACTAGTCGTAACGGTGAGCTCTGGGTTTGACTGAAAGACCCTGGATGAAGTGGAAAAGCAGTGGAGGATGACTCCCCACATCAGCCTGGCACATCAGCCTGGCACACACCCACATACAAGTGCAGTCACACACAGGAAAAGTCATGTAGACACACACACACACACACACACACACACACACACACACACACACACCACATCACATACATGAAAAATGGGAGTGGGACAGAACATGACCAGCTGTGACAGGACATCTACTAAGCTGAACAGATAAGAAAAACAAAGTACAGAAAATTAAAGCATTTGTGTGGTATAGGAAGCCTTCAGTGCAGGGAGACACAGCTAAGGACTGGAGCTCTTGCTTGGATGGGTGAGGCCTTGGTTTCATTGTAGCACTGACATTCCAAGGAAAGGAAACTGGGCAACTACACAGATAACTCAGTAGTTAAAAGCACCCGTTGCTCTTCCAAAGGACCTGGGTTCCATTCCCAGCATCCACATGGTGGCTTATAACCGCCCATAACTCCAGTTTCAGAGGATACGATGCTCTCTTCTGGTCTCTGTGGGAACCAGACACATATGTGGTGTACAGACACGTATTTAGGCAAAACTCTCATACACAAAAGTAAAAATAAAAATATTTTTTTAAAAAGAAAAGTGAGCCAGACAATGGTGGCCTTTAATCCCAGCACTTGGGAGTTAGAGACAGGCAGATCTCTGTGAGTTCGAGGCCAGCCTGGTCTACAGAGGGAGTTTCAGGACAGCCAAGGCCACACAGAGAAACCCTGTTGTAAGAAAGAGAGAGAGAGAGAGACAGAGAGACAGAGAGAGAGAGAGAGAGAGAGAGAGAGAGAGAGAGAGAGAGAGAAAAGTGAGGTGGCTATGGAGATGGCTCAGTAGGTGAGAGCATCTTCTGTGCAAACATGAGAACCTGAGTTCAGATCCCCAGGACCAAGTGAAAAGCTGGGTATGGCTATAGGTTCCTGTAACTCTCAGACTGCAGGGGTGGGAGACAGGTGGAGACAGAGGATCAGGCTTGTTGACTGCCAACATAGTCTGAGGTTCAGTGAGAGCCTGTCTCAAGGGGATAAACCAGAGAGAGATAGAGAAGGATACCCAGGGTTGTTCTCTGCCATCTGCACAGGTCCATACATGTGTAATGTCACACACACACACACACACACACACACACACACACACACACACACACATCAACTCCATTCCCCACCAAAAAAGGCCACAATGAAATCAAAGGATAAGTGAGTTGTATTTGTGGCACATAAGACAAGGTGCTAGTCTCTACTTACTGTGACTGTGTACAAATGAGCACATGCGTGTGCACACACAACACAGCACAACAGGTAATAAATAACTAGATCACAGAAGAGAAATAAGGGGAAAATACACTCAACTCCACTTGCAATTTGTCCTTTTTTCCTTGGCTGTTTTGGGGTGTGAAAGGGAAGGTCTGCCCCCAGATTCGGCACAGGACACACCCAGACACCAAATTCTCAGCACAAAGGAGATTTGTTACCCCAGAGGGGCAAGGGGGTGGAGGGAGGCTGCAAAGGCCTGGCAGCATCAAGAGAACAAAAGATGGAGAGGTCTTGGGTTCAGGGGCTTGCCCAAAGAAGAATAAGGAGAAAAGGAAGAGGAGGGGAGAAAGGGCTTGATCACAGACGGTCCCCAAGTGGGTAGAAAGGACAAGGTTCGATGCAGTGTGCATGTATATGACACACCTTGTGAGAACAGCTAAAGAAACATCAAGTCAGCCGGGTGGTAGTGGCGCACGCTTTTAATCCCAGCATTCGGGAGGCAGAGGCAGACGGATCTCTGTGAGTTCGAGGCCAGCCTGGGCTACAGAGTGAGTTCCAGGAAAGGCGCAAAGCTACACAGAGAAACCCTGTCTCGAAAAACAAAACAAAACAACAACAACAAAAAAGAAAAAGAAAAAAGAAAAGAAACATCAAGTCTTAGAGGTCCTGGTCACGTTTTTCTTGCTCTATCCACAAGAAAATGTTAACAGTATGGCTGGGGAGACAGTTCAATGGGCAAAGTGCTTGCTGAGCAAGCATGAGGACCTATGTTCAATCCCCAGCACACAAGTAAAAAGCCCGGAGTGGTGGCCCACACCTGTAATCCTGGTCCTGGGAAAGCATAGACAGGCTGATTGATCTCTGAAGCTCCCTGTCCAACCAGGCTGACCTAATGGGTGAGCTACAGGTCTCAGGGAGAGGCTCTGCCTCAAAACAACACCTGAGGCTGACCTCTGACCTCCACGTGCCCACATGTTCACTGCACATCCACACAAAGAATGTTGGTAATGGTTTGTATTAGTGAGGGAGATGAGAACACACGAGGTTTGGGGGTTTTGTTGGTGGTGGTTTGTCTGCTTTTAATTCCATTTTATCATGTGAGTGAAATTTTTTTCAAAACAGGGTTTCTATGTGTATCTCTGCCTGTCCTGGAACTCTCTCTGTGGACCAGGCTGGCCTTAAACTCATAGAGATCCACCTACCTCTGCCTCCCAAGTGCCGGGATCAAAGGCATGTGCCACCACCACCTTTAATCTCAATGGAGTTGAGTTTTTTGTTTGGGATTTTTGAGATGAGATCTTACTCTGTATTGCCTAGAACTCACCGTAGCCCAGGGCAACTTCAGACTCCTGCTGTCCTGCTCAGCATCCTTAGTGCTGGGATTACAGATATGAGCCATCATGTCCAGCTCAACAATCAGAATTTTTAGTAAATACCCCCCCACCCCCGTCAAGTAATCCTAGCACCCAGAGGCTGGAGGCTGGAGCAGGAAGATCCTGAGCTGAAGACCAGCTTTGGCTACACAGTGAGACCCTGTCTCTTAAAAAAAAAAAAAGTCCAAAGTAAGTGAAACTAAAAACTAACTATCCTTCAGAGATTGAAAGATAGCCAGTTAGCTTTCCTGAAGCTGTCCCCACTCCATGGTTCACCAGGGCCGAGGACCCGAGTAATTCCCCATAGAGGCCCTTTGGCCTGTCACACCTGCTGAAGGAAGACCCACTCTCCTGAGCACGGGACTGTTTCTGTTGTTACTCTTGACCGCCACAAGGTGTCACTCTCTGATGGCCCTGCAAGTTCTCCCCAGAGTGACATGGCCAGTCCTTCAGCTAGACACCAGTATGATCCCACTTCCTACCAGCTACCAGAGTCCCTTTCCTGGTCCAAGCAACAAACAGCTTTCATTTCCAGAGACTTTTCTATCCACAAATAGGATTTCATCGATATGAATTTTTTCACCAGACCAAAGAGATATAAAGTTCACTGACTCTCAAGGCTGACTTGTCCATTTCTGAGACAGGGTTTCATGGACCCCAGGTTGGTCTGAAGTCTGTATATGTAGCCAAGGATGACCTTAACCTTTGATCTTCCCATGAACTAGGATTGCAGGTGTGGGCTACCATACCTGTAAGCCCCACAGTGACTTCTTATTTCAGTTCTGAGTTGGGACAGTCTTACTCTGTAGCCCAGGCTTGCTTCCAGTTTGTAATGACCCCCTTGTCCATCAAGTACTACAATCACAAGTACCACATGCCACCACACTCAGCCCAAAGGGCATTTCTGGGACCATGTTGGCATCCCTATCTTCTTTGTCTGCCTCTCACGCAAAAGGTTGGTTACTGGTCCCCACTTTCCCTGACAGTGAACTTGGCAGTCTTCAGGGGAACAGCCCTCCCCAACAGCTAATTCTGTTTATTTCCCCGAGAGGACTAGGACCCTGTGGGAGTCAGTCTCAGGAGATTTTTTTTTTTTTTTTTGGCATTCTAGTAGAATAGTGGAAATACAACTCACAAGTTTATGTCTTCAGCTATAAATAGCTAAATGGAACCTATATTTTTATATGGCTATAAATATCACATACAAATTCCATACCCTGATTTGATTTATTTGTTTCTGTTTTTAATCTTCAGGCAATTGAGCCCGAGTTATTGTATTTTTGGTTTTGTTTTTTGTGGAGATTTTTTGTTTGTTTTTCTTTTTTTCTTTTCTTTTTTTTTTTTTTTTGAGGGTTATTTATTTATTACGTATACAGTATCCTGCCTGCATGTGTCCTTGCAGGCCAGAAGAGGGCACCAAATCTAATTGCAAGTGGTTGTGAGCCACCATGTGGTTGCTGGGAACTGAACTCAGGACCTCTGGAAGAGCAGTCGGTGCTCTTAACCGCTGAGCCATCTCTCCAGCCCTTTTTTTGGTTTTTCGAAACAGGGTTTCTCTATAGCTTTGGAGCCTGTCCTGGACTAGTTCTGTAGACCAGGCTGGCCTCGAACTCACAGAGATCCACCTGCCTCTGCCTTCTGAGTGCTGGGATTACAGGTGTGCGCCACCACCGCCCAGCTGAGCCCATGTTATTGTAAATGCTAAACATATACTTAACCAATGAGCAATACTCAACCCCTGATTGTGTGTGTGTGTACATGCAATGAAGAGTATGTAGAAGTCAGAAGTCAGAGGACAGCTCTTCTGGAGTTAATTCTTTGCCTCCACAATGTGGGTCCTGGGGATCGAACTCAGGTTATTGGGCTTGGCAGCAGGTACCTTCATCTGGTGAACCATCATACCAGCCCTACTTTTGCTTATTTCTGTTACCTGGCCATATTGACCTTTGGTTTGGTTTGGTTTGGTTTTTGAGGTAGGATCTCATTCTGTAGTTCAAGCTGGACTTAAACTCATTATGAAGCCCAAATTGGCTTCAAGCTTGCAATCCTCCTGCCTCAGCCTCCTAAGTGCTTGGGTTTGTAAGACATGTGCCACCATGCTTGGCTTCCACAGGCTGTTCATATCTTTATGTTTTTTCCTGAATATTCCTTATGGAAGATATAGTACTGGAATTATCGAGTCAAAATCACCTGTAAGTCCTTTTGTGCATGCTGCAAGACTCCCAGAAAGCTTGTACTATTGTATACAAACAGCATGCAGGATGGTGCTTACCTTCCTGCAGTGGGGGCGCAGCCTGAATCCCAGTGCCTAGGAGCCTGCGGCAGGAAGAAAGTCACTATGTAGCCCAGGCTAGCCCTAAACTCTATGTAATTCAGGCTAGCCTCATACCTGCAATCAATACTCTTGCCTCAGCTACTCAAGTGCTGAAATTAGAGGTAAATTCTACCATACCCAACTATGTATTTCCTTAGGCTCCTCCCCCCCAATCTACTTTTACTTATCTGCTTCCTGTTAGTTTACGTCCATGTGGGGTACAGCATCAAGCAGATTGTGTGCCCAGCAGCTTGTGCCGGAAGGTTGCTTCAGAATCTGGCACAAACACACCACTGGTTCCATGGGCCTGAGTCACTTTTTTTTTTTTTTTTTTTTTTTTTTTGTTCGTTGTTGTTTTTTGAGACAAGGTCTCACTTTGTAGTTCTAGTTGGCCTGGCATTTAATATGTAGACCAGCTTGGACTCAAATCAGAGATCCAGTTCCCTCTGCCTTCCTAGTGCTAGGCTGGAGAGAAGCCTCAGTTGCTAAAGGCTAAGGCTCCCAACCCAAAGCACAGTGCTGGTTTTTGCTTTATACATATAAGCACATTTCTTCCCTATGTACAGTTCAGTTTCATCTCGGGCATAAACACCATTATAAGCTAGGACAGGAGGAGTCTGGATTTCAGGCCAGCCTCAGGTTCACTGTGAAACCCTGTCTCACAGCAGAATAAAATGAAGAGCTAAAATCATGTCTGGAGAAAGAAGGAAGGAAAGAAGGGGCTGGACAGATAGCCTAGTCAAAAAGTTCTTGTCCTCAAGCATGAAGACTTGCGTTGGGATCCAGCACCTATATAAAATGCTAGACATAGTGATATGCCTGTAGTCCCAGCAAGGAGTCAGGACAAGAGATCCCTAGGACCTGCTGCACAGTTCAGTCTAGCCAGTTCCTGAGGTCTGGGTTCAGCAGGACACCCTGTCTCAAAAAGTAAGGTGGAGAGCAATAGAGGAAGACACCTGACATTGACCTCTGGCCTCCGTGTGTGTGTGTGTGTGTGTGTGTGTGTGTGTGTGTGTGTGTGTGTAGGTACGTGTGTCTGGATACACAAGAAAAAGTCACACACATTTCCAAACTTCCAACTAGACAAGGTGCAGGCTTTCTATTTTGTGAATTCGATTTTCTACTCTGTTTCCGGCCCACCGTTACCCTTAGCCTCTTTTTGGAAGATCTAGGGTGCCATTGGGGGAGTCCCTGTGTTCAGGCCCTAAGTTCCAAACTGACAACCAGAATGTTTGTGAAAGTAATTTCCCAGTGACATGGAAGCTGGTATGCACATATTAGGACACGGGGCAGGTCTCAAGGAGGAAGAGGCAAGAAAAGAGTCTGCCTGGGCTGCGTAGCCCCAGGCACTGATCTCTGTTGCTTGCTTCCCTTCAAGTTTGTCTCCTCCTCACTTCCCAGGCCAGTCAGCTGGGAGGAGAGAGACAGGAAGTAGATGGCCTTGTCTTTGCTGGTCACACCTCTCTGTCTGAGCTCACAGAGCGTGTCAGCCAGCCTGGAAATTGCAGAAGTCGATGGTGGGGAATCCCCTGCTTGGAGAATGAAACAGGTGGATCAGAATGTGAGACAGGGAAATCTGGCTGAAGAGCAGAGCTTGGAGTCCAGACTGGTGAGTGGAGAAAAAAGAGAACACAGGAGAGTGTGGCAAGGGGAGAGAATGTTCCCAGGTGTTGTAAGGAATAGCTGTTCTGAGGTTAGAGTTAGCCCAAGAAAAGATAATTAACCTTGGTGCTGGAGAGATGGCTCAGAGGTTAAGAGCACTGACTGCTCTTCCAGAGGTCCTGAGTTCAATTCCCAGCAACCACATGGTGGCTCACAACCATCTATAATGAGATCTGGTGCCCTCTTCTGGCCTGCAATCATACATGCTGTATACATAACAAATAAATAAATCTTAAAGAAAAAAAAAAAGATAATTAACCTCTGGACCTGCAACATTCCAACCATCCCACAATACTGAAATACTGTCTGTCAGTCAGTCAGTTGGTCAGTCTTCACAGCTTCAAGAGTTTTCATTCACAGTGCTCCCTACTGGCCAAATGTCACATTTTATGTATTATTATTTATTAAATGTTATAAGGTCCCTCATAGCTGGGAAACCTGTTCTTAGGATCTGATATAGATGAGGGTGCCCCACCATATAGAAGCATGATGATCGTGGTCAAAAAACTCTGAAAATGTAAGCCACCACAATGAAATGTTTTCTTTATAAGAGTTGCCACGGTCATGGTGTCTCTTCACAGCAATAGCAACCCTAACTAAGACAGAGGTTGATAGCAGAAGTGGGGTATTGCTGTGATAGGCCTGACCATGCTTTTGTTGGGAGGAATGTGGACTTTGAGACTTTGGGTTGGGAGAGCAGTGAAATGCATTAAGCATTGCTTAATGGGTCATATCAGCCGGCGCATGGAAGGCAGTGCCCGGCGCCAGCACTGCCCGGCAGCACTAAGTATTTTTAATTGTCATTTTGAAAATGTACTTTGAGGCTTACATAAACATCTTAGAGTTTACAGATCATCTTAATGTGTTGTACCATAATGATATATTTTAAAGTGTTCATCTCTATTTTTAGTTATAATGATGCTAAAGTCTTAAATGCCAGACTTTATCCTGTTCTAGATGCCTTATCCTACCTTGACGCCTCAAAAAATACTAATAAAATGTAGCCAGGTGGTGGTGGTGGCGGTGGCAGCGGCAGCGGTGGCGCACGCCTTTAATCCCAGCACTCAGAGGCAGCCAGATCTCTGTGAGTTTGAGGCCAGCCTGGTCTACAGAGCGAGATCCAGGACAGCCAGGGCTACACAGGGAAACCCTGTCTGTCTCAAGAACACACAAACAGAAAACAGAAAATACCTTGGATTTCCTCTTACATAGGCCCTGGTTAAAGCAAGGATCTTGAAAGAAAGAAAAAAAACCTATTTGTTTATTTTCATTTTTAAAGCAGTAGTAGTCAAAAATATATTGAAAATGTTTGTATTTATCTGTACACTCATATATAAACAAGACATTTAAGAGGACAGACATAAATTATCCTTTTAATCTTTGGACTAAAGAGTTTAGTATCTCAAGGGAAGACAACTAGTCTACAAGAAAAAACACATTCTGCAGTAGGAGTGAGTAATCATCTTTTTTTCTTTTGCTTTCTTTTCTTTGATTGTTTTTTGCTTTTCAAGACAGGGTTTTTCTATGTAGCCCTGGCTGTCCCAGAACTCTCTTTATAGACCAGGCTGGCCTCAAACTCACAGATCCGACTGCCTCTGCCTCCAAGTACTGGGATTAGAGTCATATACCACCACACCCTGCTTAAAAGCAGATTTAAAAATTTTTAATTTAAAAACTTATGTTATACGTCTCAAAGAAAGATTTAGGACCATTAGCCAATTCTTTGTTAACATGAACAGTTTCTCACAAGCCAATTGGGCAATAAACGTATTATGTAAAAAATAAAATATGGTGCTGGAGAGATGGCTCAGAGGTTAAGAGCACCGACTGCTCTTCCAGAGGTCCTGAGTTCAATTCCCAGCACCCACATGGTGGCTCACAACCATCTGTAATGAGATCTGGTGCCCTCTTCTGGCCTGCAGTCATACATGCTGTATACATAATAAATAAATCTTAAAAAAAAATATAAAACATAAAATATAAGCACATAGATAAATAGTTCATATACACAGTCATACGTAAGTTTTTCTTTTTTTCCTTTTTTTTTTTTTTTGAGCTGAGGATCGAACCCAGGGCCTTGCGCCCTACCTTGCACTCTACCACTGAGCTAAATCCCCAACCCCAAGTTTTTCTTTTAATAAACAGAATTTGAACTTCATTATTTGTTGGAATTATATTTTCTAAAATCCTAATTATGAAAGGGAAACATGTATCTATTAATTTATATATAGTCAAACCTTAATAAAACCCCCTGCATGGAGTTGGGGATTTAGCTCAGCGGTAGAGCGTTTGCCTAACAAGCTCAAGGCCCTGGGTTCAGTCCTCAGCTCCAGAAAGAAAAACAAACAAACAAACAAAAACAAAACAAAACCCTGCATTCGCAGGGCGGTGGTGGCGCATGCCTTTAATCCCAGCACTTGGGAGGCAGAGGCAGGCAGATCTTTGTGAGTTCGAGACCAACCTGGTCTACAGAGTGAGATCCAGGAAAGGCACAAAGCTATACAGAGAAACCCTGTCTTGAAAACAAAACAAAACAAAAAAACCAAAAAAACAACCTGCATTTAACAATTTTATATGAAAAAAGTTTTTGGAAGGAATCATCTGAATTCTGTTACTCTACCCATTATATAAATGAGAATCTGTTTTGGAAAGAAATCCTTATCAAAATCTATGTATATAACATTAAATGTTTATAAAAACACTTAATACTCCAAAGATATCATTTTAACAGGTTGTAAGATGTTCAGAGTACTCAAATTCATAAAATAGTAAGTATTTATCAGGCCTTAATATATGATCACAATCTTTAAATTTGAATCTGCTCATACATTTTAATTGGGCATCCCAAAAAAAGTAATTTTAGCACATAAAAGAAATGAATTTAAAAAGGGAACTGAAATGACCACGATGTGTTAAAATCTTTAACATAAACAGCATATGAAGACAACCACAGATACATGAAAACAATTATCATAGATGCATATCAAATTACATGAAACTAGGGCATCCAGTTTAGAAAAATTTAGAAAGCTTATCTCTATTCCTTTTTTTTATTATTATTTCAAAGATTTATTTATGCCAGGTGGTGGTGGTGGCAGCGGTGGCAGTGCATGCCTGTAATCCCAACACTCAGGAAGCAGAGACAGGTGGCTGTCTGTGAGTTCGAGGCCAGCCTGGTCTCCAGAGTGAATTCTAGAACAGGCACAAAGATACACAGAGAAACCCTGTCTTGAAAAACAAAATAAAACTAAACTAAACAACAACAAAAAAGATTTATTTATTATGGGTACAGTATTCTGCCTGTAGGCCAGAAAAAGACACCAGATCTCATTACAGATGGTTGTGAGCCACTATGTGGTTGCTGGGATTTGAACTCAGGACCTCTGGAAGAACAGAGGTTGAGCCAGCCCCTCGGTTCGGTTTTAATTGTATCCCAGACTGCTTTCTAGCAGGTAACTTGGAGGTCACAACTTGTGCCAAGTCAGGTCTGGCCACCCTTCCACAACAAGCAAAAATTAAAAAAAAAAAAAAAAGAGCCAAATTCAAAGTAAAAAGCAGAAAAAGGAAGATTTATTCAATGTCCACCTGAGGGTCCTGAAGCAAAAAAAGTTTAAACAGAGGGCCAAGGGTATGCACGTCCAAGCAGTCCTGGTCAAGAGACAGTTATACCCACCAGTGACACGTCGTCTGGATTCTAGGCTCATCCTGTGAGGTGAGTCTGACAAGTCCCTACCGTTGTGTGAAATCTTTCAGAAAGACAAGTTCCCACTGTGGCTGGTGCCCTTTCCTTTTCCCAGCAGGAGAGACACGGGCGTCTCTTTAGACTCTTCATGGTTACCCAACTGTACAGGAATGGGGCATGTTATCATGTTTACAAAGATGTTTCCCAGAAACACCACGTTACTAAGCATGATCCAGAAGCCTACCACAGATGGGTCTAGGTGTTAGTTTCTGCCGCCAGCAGCCTGCCTCTGCCACCAAAGCAGTTATCACCTATCAACAAGTGTCTTTCACGTCTGCTATGTGACATGTGCACCCCTTAAAAGGGCCCGCCAGGCACAGCTCTCTCTCCCTCTTCTTCCTCTTGTCTCTCTGCCTGCCTATCTCATGTCCATACTCAGCATGGCCTTTCGC
Organism: Onychomys torridus; assembly: GCF_903995425.1. NCBI lineage: Eukaryota > Metazoa > Chordata > Mammalia > Rodentia > Cricetidae > Onychomys > Onychomys torridus. The sequence continues at coordinate 61,017,383 of NC_050443.1, read as the reverse complement.
TCCTCTCCCCCATAAACCTCTTGCACTAACTCTGGTGTGTGTGTGTGTGTGTGTGTGTGTGTGTGTGTGTGTGTGTGTTTGCGTGTGCATGTGTGTGTCTGTCTGTCTGTCTGCTTAATGGCATACCTTGCCTTTCTTTTTTATTTAACATTACACGAGAAACTAGCTGCTAGTAAGACTAGCTGTTTAGTGGTGAGTGAATTAAAAAAAGAAATAAAGTGCCAGGCAGTGATGGCGAATGCTTTTAATCCCAGCACTCGGGAGGCAGAGGCAGGTCGACCTTTGTGAGTTTGAGGCCAGCCTGGTCTACAAGGTGAGTTCCAGGACAGCCAGAGCTACACAGAGAAACTCTGTCACAGAAAACCACACACACACACACACACACACACACACACACATGAAAGGAAAGGACATGACTGCTCCTAAGTGTGGTGAAGGAGAAAACTTATTATAGATATGTGGAAGAGCATAGCCAGAGGCAGGGACGTGTGGGAGAGTCCAGAGTGGGCATGACCAGACTGAGCTGGGCCATGTCAAGGACAGGGACCGGAAGGGGGAGAGGGGGAGGGGGAGGTGCAACAGCCTAGAGGACAAGGGTACAACAGGGGCCGGTAACCAAAATGCCTGGGTTATATAAGGAAGAGAGCAGCCCAACCCCTGGGCTGGAGAGTTCCGGGGTAGAGGGTGGGGTATGCCAGTCTCCAACAGGCAGAGACTGAAGGATGCTGGGAGGACCTGGTGGCCAGGTCTACTTTGGTATGTAAAATAGGTACCTCCGCCATTCATCCCAGGGTCTGAGACTTCACAGTGTGCATGGAGTCTGAGAAACACTGCTTCAAAAAACAAGGGAAGAAAAGACAGACTCCTGACATCAACCCCAGGTCTCCACACGCATGGGCAGACATACCTGCGCATGCACAGGAGGAAAAAGACAAGGCGGGGCTGTCAAGATCACTCAGCAGGTAAGGGCAGATGCCACCGACCCTGGACCCACAAGATGGAAGGAAAGAACACGTGTGTCTCTCAAAACAAAACAAAAACAACCGCCAACTCCCTGCCGTCAGCCATTTAGAGAGAGGGGGGGGGATTACCTCAAGTCTATTGGACAAACTACTTCCCTATCATCTTAAAGAAACAGAAATATGCTTTCTAACTTTTTTTCCTAATCTGGATGCCCTATTTTCATGTAATTGTGTTATGGGTCTATGGAAATTGTTTTCATGTATCTATGATTGATTTCATATGCTGTTTATGTCAAAGATTTTTAACACATTACAGCCATTTCAATTCTCTTTTTAAATTCATTTCTTTATGTGCCAAAATTATTTTTTGGCATGTTCAATTAAAATGCATTCACTCACACATGACTACACACAAGCACACACAAAATAAACCACAATAAAATGTAAAAAAAAAGGGGGGGCAGAGATCTGTAATAAGCGACTTCTTACAATTAACAGGACAGTGTGTGGTTTCTTCTGGGAATCAGTGTTTTAAATGCGTGCTAAGGTCAGGTCCAGGCTGTGAAACAGAAGTTCTTTCTTGTGCTCATGATGACTAATAGCTTAGAGTGAGGCAAGACAACTGAAGGCTAGAGATTAACAGCTCATCAGCTCTGACTAAAGAATGTGCACAGAAGCCAGGCTGCTACAGGAGAGACTGGATGGTCTATACACTGCTCCAGTACAGACTGATGGTCTATACACTGCTCCAGTACAGACCTGATGTTCTATACAATGTTCCAGTAGAAACTGATGGTCTATACACTGCTCCAGTACAGACCTGATGGTCTATACACTGCTCCAGTACAGACTGACGGTCTATACACTGCTCCAGTACAGACCTGATGAGTCAGAAGTCTCTTGTGCATTTATTTGCTAAGTCATTATGTTCCTACCTAAGTTGTAGAAGCAAATTACTATGTAATATTCATAGCATGATTCTACTCCCATTTTAAAAATGTGTGTATTTAATCAACACTAGAGCTTTGTGTCTACTTTAATGTCTTAAATTTCCATGTTCAAAAATAGAGACTTAAGGGTCTCAGTCCCCACCCAGGTTACATTGTCTGGTTTTTATTGTTCTCAGTTCCCCACTCAAAAGTCCTGGGATTTTACTTTGAACCATTCCCTATGACTGTAATGTAAAAGATTCTTTGTAAATATACTGCTGTTGGCCAGGCATGATGGCACACATCTTTAATCCCATAGGCTGGAGGCAGAGGCAGGAGGAGTTCTGTTAAGTTCAAGGCCAGCCTGGTCCACATAGAAAGCAGGCTAGCAGGGGCTACATAGTGGAACCCTGTCTCAAACAACAACAAAAATCTTAGAGTCTCCATTGTCAGGTTTTTCTCATTTTCTCCTAATAAATCTGTATTCACACACACAAAACCCAAAGCAGACAGACAGGCTGTCGGATGGCTCACTGGATAAGGCACTTGCCATGTAAACATGTAGGTGGAGTCCCAACCTATGGAACGTATAGAAACCCCTCACAGGCAAGATGTCCTCACAGGCACCATCCCAGCACTTAGGAGGCAGAGTTGGGGGGGTGGCCCTAAGGGTAAGCTGGAATTGGGGAGATCCAGGTTCATCTAGAGACCCTGTCTTAATAGAGAGCAATTGAGGAGGGTGCCAGATGTAAAGCAGGCCTTCATGGCCAAACAGTTATGTCCACACCAATGTTGACATGCATACACACATACATATAAGAAAAAAGAAAGGCCGGTGGTGGCCCATGCCTTTAATTTCAGCACTTGGGAGGCAGAGGCAGGCGGATCTCTGTGAGTTCGAGGTCAGCCTCGTCTACAGATAGAGTTCTAGGACAGCCAAGACTACACAATAAAACCTTGTGTCAAAAAACAAAATAACAAAACAAGAGAGGGAGGAAGGGAGGGAGGGAGGGAGGGAGGGAGGGAGGGAGGGAGGGAGGGAGGGAGGGAGGAAGGAAGGAAGGAAGGAAGGAAATTACCGAAAGCAAAGTGGCCAAGCAAGACTGGAGGTGCCACAGCCCTTGGCCAAGCACAAGAAGCCTTGGGGTTGGTCCTGAATATTGGGGCGGGACGGGCGGGGCAGGCAATGTGAGGCTTTTCTGTTGCTTTTCAGGAAGCTCCCCTGGTAACTTGTGAAACTTGAAATTTGAGAAACACCATCTCCTTGGCTATGAGACTGCAGGGTCTTTCTTCCCCTCCCTCATAGGGAAAAACTCTCCCTTTCTGGGAATCCCCAGCTCTGTCACATTTCTCTCCGCAAGAACCACATCCCCCCATCCCCATCTCCAGCAACTTCCTCCTCCTAGCGCTCCCCCAGGGCATGGTCCGCCTGGCGGTACCACCTCCTGTGACTGGCTGTAAAAGGAATGTTCTTCCTCAGGTTCTAGCTTGTCACCTGTCAGAGCCACCGCCAGCCTCTGTTCTCATTTGCTGTCCATGGGGTGGCAGGAGAAAGCAGCCAGACAGCGGACCTTCCTGAAATTGGACCTCTCTTCTCCCTAAACCTGCCAGCCACCAAAACTCTCCTCTTTGCTCCAAGCTGGATGTGAGGTTTATTACTGAATACACTTTGGTATTGTACAGGATCCAGTGCAATGGAAGCCCTTGACCACAATACCCACCATTTCTCCAGGGGATGATTGGGGATATCAGAGCCATCAGGGATGAGCCATCTCTCAGCTGCCATTATCTTCAAATTCATCAGCATTAAACGTGGTGAAGCCTCACCTCTTTGAGATATGGGTCATCTTGTGGCCAGGGAACTTGAACTTGGCAGAACTTCAGTCCTATGTTCCTTATTCTGTAGCTTGGTGAGGACGGACATCATGGCCACTGTGCCCAGAGGCTTCGCTGAAGCACTCCACTCTGAATGCCAGTCTGGAGCCTGTCAGCCCCACACAGGACAACATCTTGTTGCTGCAGATGGGAAAAGGGAATGTCCTCACTGAAATATGAAGGTCGTTTTCCCACAATTCTTCACGATGCATGGTTGGCACAAACATGGGTGGGCAGACTCCAGGGCTTTGAAGGAGGGTTGCTCACACTCATGTGACACCATGTGGCCACATAATAGGAATTCATCAGCTTTTACCTCTCTCAGTCCCAAGTCAAAGGCCCACATTTTGGCACTGGGAAGACCTCAGCAGAAGCTCGATGGGGATCCTGCTTGTTCTTGTGATACCGGTAAACCAGATCACTCAAGACTTCCGAGCACATGAAACCCACCTCAGAGCCATGTGAAGAGAACCATGGTCTGCCCTCTGCAGAGACAATAGCCCCTGCCACTCTACTGTGTCTCTAATTTAAACAACTCAAAACAAAAGTAAAACCTAGAAATCCCTTAGAGGCGCACACACCTGTTGTTCCAGCACTCAAAACTGAGGCAGGAGGATTGTGAGTACCAGGTTCGCATGGGCTACACAAACGAAAACCCACAAGATTATATATGTGTGTGTGTACATATTTAATGTATAGATGTAGGTACACATGACGGTTTGTGGAGGGCCAAAGACAAACCCAGGTAGCGTCCTCAGGAAGTGGTCGATCTGTGAGAGGCTCTTGGCTGACCTGGAGCTCATCAGTGAGCTCTGGGGATGGGGGTGGGGTGGTTAAAAGCAAGCTCCACAGTACCCTGAATTTTCAAGTGGGTTCTGTGGAATCACACTCAGCCAGGCAAGCTCTTCACTAGTGGGGCCATCTCCTGAGCCCCAAGCCTTCTTTTTCTTGTTTTTTGAGGTGAGTTGGTGGTATCGGTGTCTCATATAGCCTAGACCGGCCTCCAAAGTTCTGTTCAGCAGAAGATGACCTTGAACGCCTGATCCTCCTGCCTCTAGGTGCCAAGGGCTAGGATTTCAGGCTTGTTCCACTCTGCCTGGCCCTCTACACAACTTTTTCTATTCCAGTGGTTCTCAACCTCTCTAGTGCTGTGGCCCCTTTAATGCTGTGGTGACCCCAACCATACAGTTATCTTCATTGCTAATGTAAGTATCTGCATTTTCTGATGATCTTAGGCAACCACTGTGAAAAGATCCTTTGACCCAAGGGGTCACAACCCACAGGTTGAGAACTGCTGTTCTATTACAGAAAGAAATGCAGCAATAGTGAGTTTTTGGTGGTTGTTTTTTTCCCCTAAATGAAGTATTTTTTTTTCATTTTTACTTCCTTGTATTTATATTTTTTAAAAATGAACTTATATTATTATGTGTTCATAAAAATAAAATGTTCTGTTGGAAGAAATGAGAAACTTCCCATGGGATAGGAAGGGCTGTGAGTTCAGCATGAGTCATTAAATAGAGAATTGGTTGTCCTCTTAAAAAGTTAATGTATGAGGTCACAGCAGCTTCATCAAGGGCTCACAGAACACAGAGAAGTCTTTTATAAGCCATGTGGAGTTCAAGGGCCGGAAAGGAAGTTGGTTTTCAGCTCTTGGCAGGAGGTGGTGGGAAGCACCCCAGAAATCTACCCTCCTACCACAAAGAGGGTCCCCGACTCTGATATCTGTAAACAAGAGTTCCCTCTCCCTTCTACTCCCTGACCCCAGGATCTTGTTAACTTGTTCAAACTGCTCTTAGACCTCTGAGCCCACAGAAAACTCCTTCACCCTGTGGGGCCCCGGGTCTGTGTACCACCCAGGCTCAGAGGGACAACCCACACTAACCCCAACTCCCCCATCCTCTTCCTTTGTGTGTGTTTGTATGTGTGACACATGAATGTGTGGGGGTGTGCTTGCTCCGGTGGTGTCTGTGGGGACCAGGGTTAACATTTGGATGTCTTCCTTAGACACTCATCACTTTTTAAAAAATAAATAAATAAATTTATTTACTTTTACTTAGGGGTGTGTGTGTGTGTGTGTTATATGCATATGTGGAGGTGTGCATGCACTTGGAGGTCAGAGGTCAACGTCAATCACCCATCTTAATTTTTGAGATGGGGTCTCTCACTGAACCTGGAGCTTACAGATGTGTCTGGTCTGGCTGGCCAGAAACCTGCCAGACAGGGCTGCATGCCCTGTCTGGGAGCTGGGGATGCCAATTCAGGTCCTCATGCTTTGTGGCCAGCACTTTATCTCAGCCCCTCCCCAACCTCTCTACTGAAAACTCGTTAAGGGAAAAACATCATCTCATGTTTCCTGGTGACCCCCAATGTGTTATAGCATTTAATGGCTGAGTGAATCACCAGTCTGTGCAGTAGCCAACTCCGACCATCCTCTCCAAAGTCCAGGCTGTCAATTGTGAAGATAATAATAGAGTTCAGCTTGTGTTTTGGGCTCCTCCCCATTGGCTTCTACTTATTTTTACAACCTATCTGTGTCTTTTTAAAAAGATTTATTTACTTTTTAAAATTATGTGTACATGTGTACAATTGGGAGTGCAGGTGTCCATGGAGGGCAGAGGCCTTGAATCCTCTGAGCTGGAATTCCAGGCAGCTAGGAGCTGCCTGATGTGGATGCTGGAAACTGAATTCAGGTCTTCTGGAAGAGCAGGAGACAGTCTTAATGGATGAGCCATCTCTCCAGCCCAAGTCTTTTGGTTTTGGTTTTTGCTTTTGTTTTTCCAAAGTCTCTCTGTGTAACAGTCCTGAGTTACTATCTCCTAAGTGCTGGAATTAAAGGTGTGCACAAGTCTTCTTGTTTTTAATCTTTTTTATTTTCCAATCCATGTTTTAAGTCTCATTCTGATTTTATTAACCCTTGAAGTAGAATGCTACCCAGCACAGTTCTCTTTGGGGAGACACATAGTCTTTCCCTTTCCTTTGAAGTTGGCATCCTCACAGCTAAAATGAGTACAGTTAATCCACACCTTTCTTATTTATTGAGAAAAGTGTAGTTGAAGAGAATGGAAAGTTTTCTAGAAATTGAATTGTGCATGAAATGGGACTCCTTTGTTTATATATAAATCATGGAAACTTTTCTCTCCCTCAAAAAGCTAATGTAGGAGCTGGGTGGTTAGTGGTGCAAGCCTCTGATCCCACCCAGCACTTGGAGGCAGAAGTAGGTAAAACTCTGAGTCCAAGGCCAGCCTGGTCTACAGAATGAGTTCCAGAACAGCCAGAGCTAAACAGAAAAACCCTGTCTCAAATAAATAAATAAAAATAAAAATAAAAACAAACAAAACAAAAAATAAAAAAAAACACTCCCCCAAAAGGCTGGAGAGAGTGGTTAAGAGCATGGCTGTTCTTCCAGAGGGCTGGGGTTCAATTCCCAGAATGGCAATTCACACCTGTCTGTAACTCTAGCTCCAGAGGATTCAACATCCTCACACAGATGTATATGCAGGAAAACACCAATTCATATAAAATAAAAATAAATAAATCATTTAAAAAAGAAAAGAGAGGAAAGGAACCCTTCTGTGGTTGATATAAATGACCTCAGGACTATTGTCAATAGGGGAACTTTTGTTTGGGAATATTCCTTTACACTGTGTGAATATGTGTCACTATGACTAGGTTAATAAAGAAGCTGACTGGCCAACAGCTGGACAGGTAGAGACTAGGTGGGACTTGCAGAAAAAAAGAGAGCATACTGAAGAGAGGAGGAGCCTCTCAGAATCAGGAGGAGATGAGGAGAGAAGGACATGAACTTGTACTGAGAAAAGATATTGAGCCACGTGGCAGAGCATAGATAAGAAATATGGGTTAATTTAGAATGTAAGAATTAGCTAGTATCAAGCCTGAGCTATTGGCTGAGCATTTATGAAATTACAAGTCTCTGAATAGTTATTTCGAAGTGGCTGCTGGGACACAGACATTCTGCCTACAAGTGAGAGCAGGAGTGTCTCTGACTCTGTTGCCTGTTTTTGGGACCCTTTCCTCCTACTGGGTTGCCTTGGCCAGCCTTAGAAGGAAGGGAGGTATCTAGTCTCACTGCAACTTGATGTACCATGGCTGGCTGATATCCATGGGAAGCCTGATGTTTTCTGAAGAGAAACAGAGGAGGAGTAGATTGGGGAGAGGGGGAGAGGGGAATTGGGGGGGGGGGTAGGGACTGGGAGGAGAGGAGGGATCTGAAACAAGGGTTGGGATGTAAAAATAAACAAACATAAATGAATAAAGAAAAAGAAAAAAGATAATGTAGTTTAATTGGTGGAGTGCTTACCTAGCATGTAGGAAGCCCTGGTTCAACCAGGAGCACTGCCTGAATCTTACACAGTGGCACATGCCTGCAATCCTAGGGTGTGGGAGATGAAAGCAGATGGATCAGGGAGCCAAGGTCATCCTCAGCCACATAGAAAGTTCAAGGCCAGCCCAGGCTATGCAAGACTCTGTTTCAACAAACAAAACAAAACAAATTATTTTCAGTGTTCTTTCTAAAATACCATGGGTGTACTCTGGAAGCTGAGGCAGGCATATTGAAAGTTTGAGGCCAGCTTGGCCTACAGAGAGACTCTGTCTCAAAAAGTTTATTTAAAAAAAAAAAGCTGGACTGGAGAGATGGCTCAGAGGTTAAGAGCACTCACTGGCTGCTCTTCCAGAGGTCCTGAGTTCAATTCCCAGCACCCACATGGTAGCTCACAACCATCTATAATGAGATCTGGTGCCTTCTTCTGGCCTGCATACATACATGCAGGCAGACCACTACATACATAATGAATAAATAAATCTTTTTTTTAAAAGCCATAAAATAAATACAAAAGCACAGATGGACTAGGGATGTGGCCCATGAATCTGCTTGTCCTGTATCCCAGTGTGACAACCCTGAGCAAAGTCAGTGACTCAGTCCCCAGGAATTCTCTCTCTCTCTCTCTCTCTCTCTCTCTCTCACACACACACACACACACACACACACACACACACACACTGTGGATTATATTGTACATTTAGTTGTACAACCTACTCTCATATATTGTATTGTGAATATATTTCAAGAATAGTGTATTTTTTGTGGGTTTTTTTTGTTTTTTGTTTTTTTTTTTTTTTCGAGACAGGGTTTCTCTGTAGCTTTGGAGCCTGTCCTGGACTAGCTATGTAGACCAGGCTGGCCTTGAACTCACAGAGATCCACCTGCCTCTGCCTCCCCAGAGATTACAGGGATTACAGGCGAGCGCCGCTGCCACCACCGCCTGGCCAAATAATGTGTGCAGTGGTAGTGCATATCTTTAATACCCAGCACTTGGGAGGCAGAGGCAGATGAGTCTCTGAGTTTGAGGCCGGCCTGGTCTAGAGATTGAGTTCTAGGACAGCCAGGACTACACAGAGAAACCCTGTCTCAGAAACAAAAAACTGTGTTTCTGTACAGTGTTTTAAGCAACCACGATGTATTTTGTTATATAGAATAAAACATTGTTTTGTTTTATGGAATCGAATATTAGATTGAACTATGTAGTTGACCTTTTTTGTTTTTGTTTTGTTTTGCTTTGAGACAGGGTCTTATGTAGCCCAAGCTTGCTGCTTGGTTCCTAGCTAAGGGTGATCTTGGATTCCTGATCTTGCTTCTTCTCTCTTCCAGGTGGTGGGGATTTAGCTGACACCATAACACACTGTTTTTAGGAGAGGAAAAGGGGGTCCTGCCTCTCAGGCTCTTGAAGAAATCACCCTGTTTTAACATTTTACCATGGTTATCCCTTTAATGAGCCCAATCACCCATTAGCAGCACCCTGGATCCCCCACCCCCTCACACCTCCACGCCCATATTTTCCTTCTACGTGGGGAAGGAAGAAGGCTTAGATTTTGGTCAGGCCTGTATGACTAGCTTAGATTTATATCCTGTGTTCACCTTCCTGTGTAGGATGTCTAGAACAGATGTCATCTCCAAGCTGGAGGAGAAAGATGTGCCATGGGTTGTACTACTCCAAAACTGTAGAGGGGAATTCTAAATGAAAGTCGGACAAGTGAGCTGTGACACAATAGAAGAGACTGATACCTCAACATCTACCTCCCTATTGCTTATTTTATCTATCAGCTATCTATCTATCTATCTATCTATCTTCATCATCATCATTATTATTATTTTGGTTTTTCAAGGCAGATTTTCTCCATGTAGCCCTACCCTAGAACTCACTCTGTAGATCAGAACAGCCTCGAACTCAGAGATCCGCCAGCCTCTGTCTTCTGAGGGCTGGGAGTAAGGTGTGTACCGCTATCATCTGGCTTTGTTCTTGTTTTAAAATGTACTATCTTCTTAATATTTTACTTTTATTAGACAGCAGGGTGCATGGAGTTGGCTCTCTCCTTCCGCCATGTGCGTTCTGGGAATCGAACTCAGGTCGTGGTGTTGGCAATAAGTGCTCTTACCGGCTGAGCCATCTTGCGGCCCAGACTCTTATTCTAGCGCCTTTGTCTCTACTTCGCCTCTGGGAAACACAGACTGAAGAGTCTTCATTCTGAGCAGTTTTCATTTCTGTTTAGGTTGGAACATGCCTTAAAGGAGTTGCTCAACTTTGACGATCTGGATAACACACATTGCAGAACCAGGAATCAAACCCAGGGCCTTGCCCTTGGTGGGAAAGGACTCTGTCACTCCCCACAAAATTTTCACAAATTGGCCAAATTAAGCATAGTCTTTTTTTCTCCTTAATGTAACTTTTTATTTTTATTATTTAAAATTTAATGTGCATTGGAGCCAAGTGTTGGCAGCATACACATTTAATCCTAGCACTCGGGAGGCAGAGGCAGGTGGATTCCTGTGAGTTCAATGCCAGCCTCATCTACAAATCGAGTTCCAGAACAGCCAGGGCTACACAGAGGGACCCTGGCTCGAAAGAAGAAAATGAAATTGTATGTGTGTTGGTGTTTTGCCTGCATGTGTATCTGTGTGAGGGTGTCAGGTCCCCTGGAACTAAAGTTACAGACAGTGGTGAGCTGCCATGTGGGTGCTGGGAATTGAACGCAGGTCCTCTGGAAGAGCAGCCAGTGCTCTTGACTTCCGAGCCATCTCTCCAGGCCCTAAGTAGAGTCTTATCAGAAACATTGTCATTCCTACTGTTTTCTGATCATTTTATTCTGTGTTGCTTCTGTAAATTTTTCAGGCTTTGTCCATCAGGTGACAGAACTCAGCCAGGACATTTCTGAGACAACACAACAATATGAAACTGCTTCAAAAAGGACCAATCATAATATTTCTCATAGTTCTAATTGGGGAGGAGCCTGGGAGAAAGCTCTGGAATTAGAAGAACATCATGGGCTGGGCGGTGGTGGCGCATGCCTTTAATCCCAGCACTCAGGAGGCAGAGGCAGGCGGTTCTTTGTGAGTTCAAGGCCAGTCTGGTCTACAGAGCGAGATCCAGGAAAGGCACAAAGCTCCACAGAGAAACTCTGTCTCGAAAAACAAAACAACAACAAAAAAAGAACATCATGGACCCTTCTAGGAGACGAGGACCAGGAGAAAGGCATAAACAAACATGGATACTTAGGAAAGAAGCCTGTGTATGCAGCCTGTGAGAATATTGTTAACCAAAACACCTCTTGTGAGACACCTGAGAACGCGTACTGGAGAGGTGCAGTGTGGGCAAAGCTTCAGTGTTCTGACCTCATCACTCATTTCTGGAGGCATACAGGAGAAAAGCCCTACCACTGCAGTAGTTGTGAGAAAAAAAATCCGGGGTTGGAGATTTAGCTCAGTGGTAGAGCACTTGCCTAGTAAGTGCAAGGCCCTGGGTTCGATCCTCAGCTAAAAAAAAATTCCAATGACAACTCCGCATTTGGAAAGCACAAGAGAACACACATCAGTGAGAGACTCTACAAGTGCCAGAATGTGGAAAGACTTTTGGGCGAGGCCACATCTCATAATACACCAAAAAATGCACACAGGAGAGAAACCCTCCACGTGCCTGGAATGTCAGAAAAGCTTTAGTTGAAGCTCAGATTTCATCACCCACAATGATTCACACGAGGGAGAAACCTTACAGGTGTAACCCTGCCAGGATGGTTTCAGCCAGAGCTCAGACATGGTCGAGCACCAAAGAACCCACACTAGAGAAAGGCCTTTTCAATGCCCGAGTGCAGGAAGGCTTCAGGGGTAGTGCTCACTGTGTGGCTCACATGAATACACACTCAGGAGAAAGGCTTTCCAGTTGTCCCAAATGCCACAAAAGTTTAGTCAGAACTCACATCTGGTCACTCCTCAGAGGACACACATGGATGAGAGACCTTTTAAGTGCAATGACTGTGGGAAAGAATTTGCCGAGAGCTCTGTCCTTGTTAAACACCAACAAATCCATACAGGAGAAAGACCCTATAATTCGAGTGTGGAAAGAGCCTCAGCCAGAGTTCCCACTTCACAAACTACCATTGCAGCCATCTGGGAGACAGACCCTACCTGTGTCCCGAGTGTGGCAGGACCTTCGAACAGCTGTCTCATCTTCTCCCACACCAGAGAACACATACCGGAGAAAAACCTTCTCACTGTAGACAATGTGACAAGAGCTTCTGGCAGAAGGCACATTTTTTTAATGCCACCAGATCACCCACTTGGTTTGGGGAATCATCTTCAGTGACTCTGCAGTTTCTATCCCAAGTTTCCATGGCCATTTTCCACTACCCCAGACTGAACCCGACTGCTGGTAGCTCTGCCAGGCCCCGGCCTGTTCTGTCTTTTCTATGCTGTCATGGACAGAATAAATTAGAGGGTCCAAACAATGTTCCATACTGTAGATGTAACCGTCTTGTTAAATAAGAAACACAGAGCCAATTGCAGAGTCAAAAGCCAAAAGGTCAGAGCAATAGCTGAGAGCTGAAAACCTTACCCTTCACTGCTGCTCTGTCTTTCCTCTCCACAAGAGAGCTACTTCCTGTATCCTGTCTTTTATATAGACTTTCTGTTCTCCCTTCTCATTGGTTGTAAACCCAGACACATGACCTCCTCTTCACTGCCTGTCTGTACAGACCTCCAGGTCTTCTATGGTTGGTATTGAGATTGAAGGTGTGTGTCGCCATGCTGGCTGTATCCTTGAACACACAGAGATCTGCCTACTTCTGCCTCCCAAGTGCTGGGATTAAAGGTGTGCACCACCACTGCCCAGCTTCTGCTATGGCTTGCTCTGATCCCAAGGCAACTTTATTAATATACAAATAAAATCACAGGGTTTGGGATTTAGCTCAGTGGTAGAGCGCTTGCCTAGCAAGCACAAGGTCCTGGGTTCGATCCTCAGCTCCACATACAAAAAAATAAAAAATAAAATCACATTTCAGTACAAATAAAATATCACTATACCATACCCAAAAGACATCCCTTTACTATGTATAACTGAGTCTTAGACAGGGTCCTATACATTTAACAACCCGATGCCTGGACGCTAAACAAGAAATGAGAGAGTGGTGGCCTACCAGTTGCATATAAACTTCCTAGTATGCTACTTAGCGCAGAGCAGATGCTCAGTATTAATGATTAATTCTGAGGCCTGGCTCCCATGGTAGTGGACTGATATAATTTAGGCAAAAGGGAAGCAGGAGGATCAGGAGTTCAAGTTCATCCTAAATTTTATAGTGAGTTCAAGGTAGCCTGGGCTACATGAGACGCTTCTTTAATTTTTTTTTTTTTTTAATTTGAAAGCTTAGCATGTTCAAGGTCATGGGTTTGATTCCCAGCACTATAAACAAGAAATATTGAAATCAGGTGGTTTAATACTAGCTACTTAGGGGCATGAGGATCAAAACAAGGGCTTCTGGAGCAATTTGGTGGGATTCTGTCACAAAATGAAAACATTAAGGGACTGAAAGGGTGGTTCAATGGTTAAGAGGACTGACTGCTCTTCCAGAGGACCCACATGGCACCTTATATCCATTTCTAATTCCAGTCTCGGGGAATCTGATGCCCTCTTCTTCTGGCCTCCCTGAGAATCAAACATGCATATGGTGCAAAGACATACATGCAGGCCACACACTTGCACACATAAAATAATAAATTAATTTAAAATCTAAAAAGAAAACATTAAAAATGAAAACAGCTAGCTGGAGAGACGGCCCAGTCATTAGGAGCACATACTGTTCTAGGGAGAGGACCTGAGTTTGTTGTCCAGCACCCACACTGCCTATGACTCCAGCTCTGGGGCATCCAATGCCCTCTTCTGGCTTCTGTAGGCACTGCACTCATGTTCACATACCCACACACACACAGAATTAAACATGCAAAACAACACTGTGGCCCGGAGGTGATGGCGCACGCCTTTAATCCCAGCACTCGGGAGGGAGAGCCAGGTGGATCTCTGTGAGTTCAAGGCCAGCCTGGGCTACAGAGTGAGTTCCAGGAAGGGCGCAAAGCTACACAGAGAAAAAGAAAACAAAACAAAAAATAACACTGGGAAGTGGACATGACCCCAGCCTGAGCTACTTCACAGTGAGACCCTGTTTACACACACACACACACAGGGTGGGGACATAACTCAGTGATGGAGTCCCCATTTAATATGTGGAATGGGTCTAGGTTTAATCAGCAATACCATAAAAATAAATGAGAAAAACTCGTAGTGCAGTGTCTGATCCTTAAAATATTTTCAGTACAAGCTTAGTATTTTGTTGTTTTGATATGGGGGTGTGGTCAGGGAGCAGTTTATAGGGTTGAGTCTCTCCTTTCATCTTTGTGTAGGTTCTGGGGATTGAACTCAGGGCTCCAGGCTGTTACCTCACCAAGCCCCTTCTCTGTTTTCTTCCTTTTCTTTCTTTCTAAACTTGGCTGAGTGTTTTTGGGGGGTTGTTTGTTTTGTTTTATCAACCTCATTGTGTCTGAGTTCAGAACTTGCAAGAAAGTAGTATCATAGATTTAATAAAGTGGAAATTCTCTCCCAGTGACTTGCTGTTCAGGCATTAGTCACCAGCTATCTCATCGCCGTGACAAGGCAAAATCATCCCAATGGATGCCTGTGGTTTAGATGCCGGAAGAATCTCAGAAGCTCTTTGCACAGAAATGTGTGTCGGGAGCGTCTGTTTGGTCCCTTCCCCATCCTCTTCAGCAGCTCCCTTCTCTTCTCCTCCCCCTCCCTCCTTTCTCCTCGCCCCCCCCCCATGTGTGTGTGTGTGTGTGTGTGTGTGTGTGTGTGTGTTCGCGCGCGCGCGCGTGTGCACACATGCGTGCAAATCTTTCACTGAACTTGGAGCTTTTGAATCAGCCAGACTGGCTGGCCAGCGCTGGGATTACTAACTAGTATAGGTCTGGCTGAGGACTGACCTCTGTTTCTCCTCCTATTGAAGCTGTTGCAACACACACACACACACACACACACACACACACACACACACACACACTTTTTCCCCCCCAGACTGGTCTCAAGAGCTCAGGTAGCCTTGAACTCCACTAGGTAGGCCAGAATAGCCTTGAACTCCTGATCCTCTTGCCTCTACCTCCCAAGTGCTGAGGCACAGGCACGTGCCACCACACCAGCTACTCCACCTCTTCCGACTTTACCTTCCGGTCCCTTGCTGTGCCCCACACACCTGTCGTCTTCGTTTCTTGGTCACAATAAGGTCTTGGCACTGTTCTTTCTGCCCAGAATGGTCCTCTCTGGATCTTTTCGTAGGCTGTTTTCTGGCAGGTTTAGCCTAAACTCACCTCTTTACCAAGACTTTTCCTGGCCATCACATCTGCGTCTGACCACCTTCCCCAGTCACCATCACATCTGCATCTGACCACCTTCCCCAGTCACCATCACATCTGCATTTGACCTCTTTTCCCAGTAACCATCACATCTGCATCTGACCTCCTTCCCCAGTCACCATCACATCTGCATTTGACCTCTTTTCCCAGTAACCATCACATCTGCATCTGACCTCCTTCCCCAGTCACCATCACATCTGCATTTGACCTCCTTCCCCAGTCACTGTTACACCTCTGTTCACTAAAGTCCTTACACTTGTTTCACTATTTCCTATTTATTTGTTTTTGATAAGTCCCATAATAACAAAACTCTACTTGTTGGTTTTAAAAATGATAAGCAGTGCTGTTACCAAGATCATGCGACACAACAAACCCAGTATCAGAGCTTTATTAGAAGGGAGGGGGTGGTGGTGGGGACAAAAGAATCAGGCCTGGGAAAGGAGCATGGGCAGAGAGCAGAGAGAGGGAGGGAGCTAGAGATAGTGGGGAGGAGAGAGCAGAGAAGGGGAGCCGGTCTGTGTCCAGCTCTTTAAAGGATTCCTACGTATCGTACTGTGCAGGGCAGCTTACGAGCCTACACCACGCATGTGCTGATTGTGTGACCACACTGCACACACGTACTCACCAGCGCACACTGATGACATAGGATGAAAGACACCTTGTTTAGCTCCTGAACTGTGCATGTGCAGTCATGCAGCTGGAGTGGGGTCAGAACCCTAACACTACTTACCATTTTCATTCTGCCATTATGAATGCTAAAGTAACGCTTGTTTAGCCGGGTGGTGGTGATGTACACCTTTAATCCCAGCACTCAGGAGTCAGAGGCAGGAGGATCTCTGTGAGTTCGAGGCCAGCCTGATCTACAAAGGGAGTTCCAGGACAGCTGGAAAGGTGAGTGAGGGTCACAGTAGGAAGATGCTTAGTTGATAACTATGGAGTTTGGATGCTCCACTCTGAAGAATGGGGTGTTGCTGACAGTTATCCAGGAGTGGAGAGGTGTGGTCAGCACTGAGAAAGATAGACTTAGTGTAGTTGCTGTTTTTCACGCTGACTCTTGGGAGACCCACGGCCAAGCTTATTTCTAGCCAGCTTCACTTAATTTAAATCATCCCATCTATTTTTTGCCTCTGGACTTTTACCTTTCTCTATTTCTGAGTATATTTTCTTTCCTTCTTGTTCCATGTCTGGCTGTCTGGCCATGTGGCTGTGTGGCTGGCCTCTTCTTTTCTCGCTCCTTCATCTTTTTTCTCCTGTTTTTCTCCTTCTGTTTATCCCCTCTGCCTGCCAGCCCCACCTATCATTTCTCCTGCCCTTCAGCTCTTTATTAAACCATTAGGTGTTTTAGACAGGCAAAGTAACACAGCTTCACAGAGCTAAACAAATGCCAACACATCTTTGCATCATTAAACAAATGCTCCACAGCATAAACAAATGTCACAGATCTTAAAATAATATTCCACAACAACTTGGCAACAGTATGCAAGCCATGTTACATAGAGAAATACTGAAAGCATTGAGCCAGTTGCCTTGCAAATCCCAGCACTCAGGAGGCAGAGGCAGGTGGATCTCTGTGAGTTCGAGGCCAGCCTGGTCGACAGAGTGAGTTCCAGGTCAGCCGGGGCTACACAGAGAAACCCTGTCTCTAGAAAAAGTAAAAAAACAAACCAGTGCCTGGCACATCAGTCTTCAGTGGTCATGGCATCAGCATGGCACTTCAGGAAGGTATTCTAGACTGTTCTGCTTCCCTTTTCATCCAGTCACTGTGCTTATTCTCAGAGCTTTGTATCCAGACCCTTGAATGGTGACTTCTATACCAAACATGCTCCAGGAGCCGGCCTCTCTAGGATCTGCTCATCTGCTTCCTTTTGGTCTTCTTCCCATTCAGTAACTCTTCTTATTAATAATTAATATTTTGTAAAGAATTTTTTGTTTGTTTGTTTTCCTGAGGCAGGTTTTCTCTGTAGCCCCCGATGTTCTGGAACTTACTTGTAGACTAGACCGTGCACCACCACCACCTGACTTTAAATTTAAAATTGTTCTTTGTTGGTCTCATGTATATCAGGCTAGTCTCAAACTCACTGTGTAGCTCAGGATGACTTGAACACCTAATACTCTTTCTAACTCCTTCTACTTCCTAAGTGATGGTATTTTTGGGGGGAGGGGGTTTTGAAACAGGGTCTCAATTCCAGCCCAGGCTGGCCCCAAACTTGTAGCAATCCTCCTACCTCAGCCCCCTGAATGCTGGCATTATGATCTGACCCATCATACCATGCTCTACAGGGCTTTACTATTCAATGCTATTACTCACCCCTACTCCCAATGGTGAGGCCAGAAACCCAGGGCCTTGCCTATGCTATGCACATGAATCTTCATAAACACACCTGTAGTTAGAGTTTTTCTGCCTGGCCCACAGTCAGGACAAATCTCTCTCACCGGCCAGACCCAAAGACGCTCGGAACCAACCAAATAAACATACAGAAGCTTATATTACTTATAAACTGTATGGCCGTGGCAGGCTTCTTGTTATCTACTTCTTCTATCTTAAAATAACCCATTTCTGTTAGTCTATACTTTGCCACATGGCTTGTGGCTTACCGGTGTCTTTACATGTTGCTTCTCATGGCAGCGGCTGGCAGTGTCCTGTCCCCTGTCCCCCCCCCCCCACCAGCCTTCCATTTCCCAGAATTCTCTTCTCTCTTGTCCTGCCTATACTTCCTGCCTGGCCACTGGCCAATCAGCATTTTATTTATACAGAGCGCTATCCACAGCACACACCTAAGTATGTGTATCTGTGTATTTTCCTGCCTCCACTGGAATCCCTCAGAACATGGCCCGGGGCCAGCAAGATGCCTCAGCAGGTGTAGGTGCTTACTGCCTTTACTGACAACCTGAATTCCACATTGTGAGAGCAGGTAACTGATCCCCAGAAATTGTCCTCTGATCTGCACGAGAACCTACAAGCCCAGCAGCTTGCTAGATCCCAAATTATAGTCAGCCTCTCCTCCCAAAGCGTTCCTATGGCCTTTCTTTCTTTCTCTGGAGCAACCTCCGGCTCTGCTTGGCCCTCTGCCTCTCCTTTGCTTCCTTTATATTGCTGGGGACAAGTCTTGTAGTAGCTGCCTCTGTAGTATGGTGTGTGTATGTGTGTGTGTGTAAAAATATCTCCTGCTTGATGAAATTTAAAAAAAAAAAATGCAGGTGTGCCCAAAGCCAAAGAATGGAAATAGCTCGTACGATCTTTCCCTCCCCCAGCCCCGCTCCTTAGATCTCAGCTCTGAGTCTGGCAAGCCGGGGCTTGTTTCCAGCTCTTCTTCTCCATTCCCACAGCCATCGTCTGAATCATAGCAATGGTTTTCCGTCTGCCCTCCTTGCCTTTCCCTTTCAGGCCCTATCGGCAAACCTTCCTCACCCCACGTCCTACCCCGACCCCTAGAGGTGTGAGACCAGAAGAAAGAAAGAGATCCACCCTAGGAAGCTGCTTGACTTTGGGCAAGTGATTTGACCTCCCTTATTTCCTTGTGTGTAAAAGAAGGATACTCACAGTCGTGGGGTTGGGTGACAATTAATCGGACAATACACCTAGCTCTGTACAGCACCTGGGACACTATCTGCTCCATGAATGTCAATGACAAGAATACCAGTAATGACAAGTCTTTCCCTTGGATAAGTTACTGACCTCAGTGAACAATCTGGATGAAGAAGCTGGGTGTGGTGGCTTATGCCTGGGAGGCAGGACGATTGCCAAAACTTTGAGGCCCACTTGGATTATTGCTTAGCAGTTAAGAGCACTCTTCTAGAGGACCTGGATTTCCAGACCCCACATGATTGACCATCTGTAACTTCAGTTTCAGGGGCTCTGACGCTCTCACCTAGCCTCTGCAGGTACCAGGCATGGAAGTAGTGGAGAGACGTATGTGCAGGCAAAACATACATATAAAATAAAAATTGTAAACAAGAAAATTTAGGTTAGGAGAGATAAGCAAACTCTTTTTTTTTTTTTTTTTTTTTTTTTTTTTTTTTTTTTTTTTTTTTTTTAAGGCAGAGGAACAGTGTAAATAGAGTTAAAAGATTGATGATAGGGGGTTGGGGATTTAGCTCAGTGGTAGAGCACTTACCTAGCAAGCGCAAGGCCCTGGGTTCGATCCTCAGCTCCGGAAAAAAAAAAGATTGATGATAGTCCGGGCAGTGGTGGCGCATGCCTTTGATCCCAGCACTCAGGAGGCAGAGGCAGGCGGATCTTTGTGAGTTCGAGGCCAGCCTGGGCTAAAAGCGAGATCCAGGACAGCCAGGACTGTTATACAGAGAAACCCTGTCTCAAAAAAACAAAAAACAAAACAGAACAAAGCAAAAAAGAAGATTGACGATGGAGCTGGTGAGGTGCTCAGTGGGTGAAGGTGCTCCTCACCAAGCAAGCTTGATGACTCAAGTTGTATCCCTGGCACCCCATGGTGGAAGGAGAGAACCGACTCCTCCAGGTTGTCCTCTGGCCTTCACATGTGCTTTGTGACATGGGCAAATCCCCCCTCCCACACACACACACACAATAAAAATGTAATTTTTAAAAAAGAGGGAAAGGTCCTTTCTCTAAAGACCGAACACCACAATGACAGATAGGGAAATAGAGCATTCTTCCAAAGACTGACCTTTCTCCTCAAACCCCATAAAACTGAGTTATATCAAGTCAGGTAGCAGTCAGTCCAAGTTCCTGGGCCCTGAGCCGACACGGAAAACTTCTTGCCTCCCTACCTTTTTACTTCTCTGTGGTGCTGGGAATTGGATTCAGGCACTCTGTAGCAGTCGGTTCAGTAAAGGCCCAGGTTTGCAGACTCATCCATCCACAGACCTCTGAACTTGGGCGGCCTGTTGAACAGGGATGCTCCTCATACAGCAACCCTCCCGCAAACATCGCTTTCCCCTTCAGAGAACAAAGACTATTTCACAGGGCGTGAACGCTTCTGCAGCGCTACCACTCCTGCCAAATCTTCTAAGCGAATCTACCACTTTATGATGCTATCAGCGTAATGAACGGCTACTGCTTCCCCACACCCTCCTCCTTGGCAAACGATTTTGCTCATTTCATAGAGAGGACTCTTACACGCTGCTTTAATTCCTATTTCTTTGAACATCCTTTCATGTTAGCTACTTTTTTGTATTTATCCTGTCCATTCCCAGGGAAGGACAGGGAATCAGAATTGTGACCATTTGATTCTGAAGAAGTCACTGGGTTTTTTTGTTTGTTTGTTTTTGGTTTTTTTGTTTTTGGTTTTTTTGTTTTTGTTTTTGTTTTTTGTTGTTTGTTTTTGTTTTTTTGTTTGGTTTTTTGAGACAGGGTTTCTCTGTGTAGCTTTGTGCCTTCCCTGGATCTCGCTCTGTAGACCAGGCTGGCCTCGAACTCACAGAGATCTGCCTGCCTCTGCCTCCTGAGTGCTAGAACTAAAGGCGTGCGTCACCACTGCCCGGCACTGTTTTTCCCCTCCTCTTCCTTCCTCCCTGATGTATCTTTTTTTTTTTTTTTAAAGCACCCATAGTACATTTACAGAAAAATTAGAAAATACAACTGAGTAAACAAACAAGAATAAAATCACCTGTATCCAACCAGGTATGGTGCTACACACCTTTAATCCCAGATGTTTGTCAGAGGAAGGCCAGCCTGGGCTACCTAGTGAGTTCCAGGCCAGCCTGGTCTGCAGAGCAAGATCTAGAACAGGCACCAAAAACTACAGAGAAACCCTGTCTCGAACCCCTCCCCCCAAAAAAAAGATTTTTTTTTTTTATTTTACATATATATATAGGCCTACATGCCAGAAACCGGCTCCAGATCTCATGGGGTTGCTGGAAACTAAACTCAGGACTTTCTGAAAAGAGCAGTCAGTGCTCTTAACCTCTGAGCCATGTCTCCAGCCTAGAAAAGATTTTTGTATTTGTTTATGTATTTATTTTTGTTTGTTTGTTTGTTTTTAAAGTTTTATTTATACAGTGTTATGTATGTCTGCAGGCCAGAAGAGGGCACCAGATCTCATCGTAGATGGTTGTGAGCCACCATGTGGTTGCTGGAAACCAAACTCAGGATCTTCTAGATGAACAGCTATGCTCTTAACCCCTGAGTCATCTCTCCAGGCCCCGAAAAAGTATTTTTAATTAAAAAAATATGTATTTATTTATTGGGACTGCTGGAAATGAAATACAAATTGTTGGAAAAGTATGTCTCTGCATATTGCACAGAGACACATAGTGAAAGTGACTTGGCAAGGCAGTTTACTTTTTGGGGGTGGGGTGGGGGTGGAGAGATGGCTCAGTGATTAGTATCACCAGCTGCTGTTCTAGAGGACCCAGGTTTCCCAGCATCACATAGCAACTCACAACTGTAACTCCAGTCCCAGGGGATCAAACTCCCTCTTCTGGTCTCCTCAGGCACCAGGTATGGGTGTGGTACACAGACACCTATGCAGGCAAACCTTTATACACATGAAATAATGAAAATAATTTTATTTTAAGGAGCCAAGCATGGTGGTACACACATTTACTCCCAGCACTTGGGAGGTAGAGTTAGATGGATCTCTATATGAGTTTGAGGCCAGCCAGGTTTACATAGTAAGACTCAGGGAGCCAGGCGGTGGTGGCACACGCCTGTAATCCCAGCACTTGGGAGGCAGAGGCAGGTGGATCTCTGTGAGTTTGAGGCCAGCCTGGTCTACAGAGCTAGTCCAGGACAGGCTCCAAAGCTACAGAGAAACCCTGTCTCGGAAAAAACAAAAAAAGGATTCAGGCCAGTCAAAGCCGTAGAGCAGTGGTTCTCAACCTTCCTAATGCTTTAACCCTTTAATATGGTTCCTCATGTTTCTGTGACGCCCCAATCATAAAATTATTTTCGTTGCT
The DNA here is from genome assembly GCF_903995425.1 of Onychomys torridus. Lineage (NCBI taxonomy): Eukaryota > Metazoa > Chordata > Mammalia > Rodentia > Cricetidae > Onychomys > Onychomys torridus. Next base: position 60,994,995 of record NC_050443.1, on the reverse strand, counting down.
ACTTCATAACTGTAATTTTGCTAGTGTTATGAGTCGTAAATCTATGATATGAGACCTCCAAAGGGGTTGCCCCACAGGTTGAAAACCACTCCTATATAGTGAGACTTTATCTTAAAAAATGTTTTGAAAAGTACCCAAGGACCCAGACTGGGTTAGCAAGCACAGTGGGTTGGATGGCTCTCTGAGTTTTAACCCTAACAACAGGGTGGTGGCTGTGTCACCCCACTGATGGGCACTCTGCTTCACGAGCAGATGCAATCGGCTAATTCATAATGGGCACAAAGGGGAAGAAGGTGACAGAGACAAGTCTCAGGAAGGTCTGTCGTCCAGGAGCTCGGCAAACAGGCAAGAGTTTCACAAGGTAGGGGCCATTTTTAGAATAGTGGCTCTTGGTGGGCTAGACGTTCTTTGACAGGAAAGACTGCTTCTCATAATTTCTCCCCTTCAGCATACACCTCGGCCACCGTTTGATCATTCTCTGAAGCCTCTGGTAACAATACATTACTGTTGTGATAATTTGGGGACTGTTTGGTGTGGACTGGATGAGGCCCCCTAACACAAGGAATCAATTATTCTCCCTAGCTTGTTAGCATGGTTTACAGTGAACTCACCATCCTTTGACTGGGTGATTGACCTGGAATGTCAGGTGTCCTTCCAGGCTAGAGATTCTATTCAAGAGCTCCTGGGTGGTTTCGTTTGTTTGTTTTGTTTTTTTGAGACAGGGTTTCTCTCTGTGTATTCCTGGCTGTCCTAGAACTTGCTCTGTAGACCAGGTTGGCCTTGAACTCGGAGCGATCTGTCTCCCGAGTGCTGGGATTAAAGGCGTGCATCATCACCGCCTGGCTTCAAGAGACTCACCACCCAGCTTCAAGAGACTCTTGAGTAGAGGACATTTCCTCTAATGGGCTTTTTCTGGTGCTGTAACATGACCCCTCTGAAGAGGTAACCCTAAAATCACTTAGGAACCAGATCAAGGATCGGAGCCCCCAGACACTTCTGGCATCTCTGCCCTCCGACAAGGATAAGGTGCTGTCTCAGTCTGTTCTGTGAAGAGACATGATGATCACAGCAACTCTTATAAAAGAGTCTTTAATTGGGACTTGCTTACAGTTTCAGAGGTTTAGTCCATTTTCAGCCTGGAAGGGCATAGTGGCACACAGGCAGACATGGTGCTGGAGAAGTAGCTGAGAGTTCTATATCCAGATCGGCAGGCAGCAGGAAGAGAGAGAGCCACTGGGCCTGGCCTGGGCTTTTCAAACCTCAAAGCCCATCCTCAGTGACACACTTTCTTTAACAAAGCCACGCCTACTCCATCAGGACCACACTTCCTAATCCAAATAGTGCAGTTTAAATACCCTGTAGGCGTGGTCTTGAACAGCTCCAGGGAGGAGGAGGAGTGCCCCCCGCCCCCCCCACACACACTCAGAGGGCTTTCTGAGAGGGGTGAGGTTTGGAATGGGGGGGGGAGTGGGGCCAAGGTGGAGCTTCCAACTGAACATTAGGGGCTAGAAAGAAGAGAGATAGTTCACTGAGTTAGAACACTGGCTACTCTTCAAGAAGACCTATGTTCAATTCCCAATGCCCACATGGCAGCTCACAACTGTCTGTAACTCCAGTTCCTGGGTATCTGATGTTCTCTTCTGGCCTTGTCTGGCACTGATCCACATGGTACACAGACATACCTGCAGGCAAAACACTCATACACATAAAATAAATAAGTCTCAAAAAATTTTAAGTCAACAGAGATATTGATTCATTCTTGGTAACTATTACAAGGACTATCTTAAATAACAAAAGTGTATGTCTAATCCAAGCTTTCGTAAAAGTGTTTGGGTTTTGCCCAAGCTTTATGTAAGCAGTACCCAGTAGTTGAAAGTACCTGAATGGTGGTATTCACCATCCGAGTCTTCAATAACCATACATGGAGACCTCTCCTGATATTTTGCCCCTTGCCCTCTAAGGTCACTAGGTCCCAGGGGATTGTGAGGCATTTCTTAAAATGTCTTATAACTGTGGGGAGTCACCTATTGTTCAGGGAGGCCATGGAGACCCCACCTGGTAGATAACAAAGAGGAGGGTCAACCCAGAGGAAAATTTTCCTCAACATTGAGAGAGAGTGGCCACATGATTCCCCCGACCTGCCCGCCCACCCCATCTCCTTTCTTCAGCTCATCTCTGGGGGCTGGGAAAGATCACCCGGGAACATTTTGCCCAATAAACTTGGTCTTTTATTTTTAATTTGGCTCGATTTGGCTTACTGCGTCAGCGGCGAGATTTAATATCCCGGTACCAAAACCTTTCACCTAATAACTCCATTGATTTAAGCACAAGTTTGGTATTGGGGTGGGGGGGCACAAAACAGCTTGACCACACAACTGCCATGACAGGCTCAGAGGCCCAGACACAGCTTCTGTGACGGGCTTTCTGGCAGGCAACACTTGGATCCAGGAGAAGCCATGAGCTGACCCCACCCAGCAAAGCCTACATCTAAGGGGAAATACCTGACATTCCAACCATTCCCTACATCCCTTAGACAAATGTCAGCCAATCAGGGTTCTGAACCATGGAACTCCCTCACCCCAACCTCTGCCCAGGCTTGGGGCTCCCTGCTCTCACCGCTGCACTGGACAGAGAGACCAAGCTCCAAGCTTGAAATAAAGGCTCTTTACTTTCACATATGGGATTCAGTCACCATGGTGGTCTTTTGGGGTCCATGCGATCTGGGCATAACAGCATCAATGTATTGAACTTTGACCTTAGAAATTTTAATATTGTATCCATAAAGTTTCATCTTTTACGTACCTTATGTAACCTGCTAATATATTTGTAACTCGTTTAAGCTTTTCTGGTTTTGAGAAAAACATCCAAGCTTCTTAATTTTCATACGCAAATCCTCCTTTACTAAAAATATTTCCATTTTTATATCCTTTTAACTAATTTTTTTTACTTCTGCTCCCCACCCCCACCATAGGCATAGCAACATTAACAAATATGTTTCCTAGGGCTGGAGAGATGGCTCAGAGGTTAAGAGCACCAACTGCTCTTCAGAGGTCCTGAGTTCAATTCCCAGCAACCACATGGTGGTGGCTCACAAATATGTTTCCTACCAGGTGTGAAAATTTTCTCGTGGAAGGGCAGCTGGAGCTCAGCATTGTCTACTTTCTCCTTATAGGGTCCTGATGACAAACCCAAGTCCAGCCAGGGGACCCGTGTGTCTTACAGAGCATTAGTGAGGGGTTACTGACAGGAGTACAGGTGACCCCAAAACAGCCTCAGTGAGACAGCCTTCACCCAGCGTGCATGAGGGCTCCCCCACAACTGCATAGGTAGAGCACCCCTCCCTGGTATTTCCCAGCCTCGACTTCAGACACCTTGAGGCCATCTGGAGGTAGGGCAGAACTGCACACGACTGGCTGGGAGGAGTGACTGGATACCCAGGTGAGGGTCCCATGATCCTGCCCACCCCTTCCTCAAAGAAGAAATGTCAACAGTTAAAATGATCGATCGTTTCCAAGCAGGCAGAGATGAAGTCGTGGGCTGGTAGTCATGGGCTTAGAAGACTATGCTCCACAAAACCATCTTAACAACAACAACAACAACACTCAAACTACATACATAGGATAGAGTAATGAATTAATATTACCTGCCTGTGTAAATATCATTACACTATAAGGCTTTATAAAGTTTTAGGGGAACTTCACAGAAAACAGAAGGCAATCAGAAATCTTTTATGAGCCGGGACCTGGTGGTACACACCTTTAATCCCAGCACCTGGGAGGCAGAGGCAGGCAGATCTACAGAGTGAGTTCCAGGCCAGCCAGGGCTACCCAGAGAAACCCTGTCGGGAAACACACACACACACACACACACACACACACACACACACACACACACACTCAAAATCTTTTATGTGCTTTGAATAGTCCAGAGAGTGAACCACCATAGCTGTGTTGTTGGTTTTTGAGTAAGTACAAATAGTAGCTAGAAGCAATGGTACACAGTAAAGCCTCATTGAACTGAAGATGTTTACATCATCCAGAAGAAATCAGTTAAGGAAGCCCTGTTAAAATCGTAATGCTGGAGTTACCACCGAGAGATGTTTTTAGGCAGAGGGTCCTCTCTATCCTCTTCATGGGCTGACTGTTAACAGCTGTTTCGTTTTGTTTTTGTTTTGTTTTGAACCTGTAAACTAGAGACTACAGAAAACAACACCTACAAGAACCTAGAAAGGATGGCACCAGCCTGCTCTTCTCCTTTAGCCTGTCTATGTCACTGTACCTGGAGAGGAAAAACAAACCAAGTACCCAGGACTCCAAGGAGCAGAAACAAAAGCCGACAACCAGCGTGGAGAGAAGGGTCTTGAGGGGAAAGCTCTTTTATCTTGACTAGAGAAAAACAGGCTTGGAGATGCAGGGCTGAAGGAGCAGGCTTCCACCCAGCCCCAGTCCAGCCTCTCACCTAGACAAGCTCTTTGCCTCAGGCCCTTGCAGTCGCCTAATGGTTAGCTGCACCTGGCAATCTATCTTTTGAGTCCTGATTGGTTCTGTGCTTTCCAGGACTCAGTCCTGGGTCACGGCAAATTCACAAGGGCCACCTGGAAGTGTTAGCTTCTGTGTTTTGCTTCTGGTGGCTGCTGGCTAGTGCTGGAAGCATTGGATGAGAAGTCTCCTCTAGGCCAGTAAAATACATCCAGCAAAAACAATTGTCAAAATTCAAACAAACAAACCCTCCACGGAGGCCTGGTATTACCTCCTTAGTCTGATGTAAAAATGAACTAATCAGGCTGGAGAAATGGCTCAGAGGTTAAGAGCACTGACTGCTCTTCCAGAGGTCCTGAGTTCAATTCCCAGCAACCACATGGTGGCTCACAACCATCTGTAATGGGATCCTGCACACTCTTCTGTATATATAACAAATAAATAAATCTTAAAAATAAATAAATAAAAATGAACTAACCTTATCACTTGGGAATAAAGCCTGTTTTTGAATCTCCTGTGGGTCTCTCATTCCCATGATCCCATTAGGCAATCAAGAAGGTGAAACCCAAAAGGTGAAGCATGTTGGGACGAGTAACTGAATGTCTGTGGTCCAGGAAATTTGGCAATCTGCTGAGGGCTCAATGGTGCCATGAGGTTTTAGGGGTGCTACCACTTTGTCTTATGCCATGTAATTGCATTAACCAAGATGTCAGTGAGGTCACATAGCCTTTACCATGTTGACGGGCCACCAGCCACAATGGTGACAAAGCCATGTGGTTACCTTTGCTTGTTGTAAGCTCAGCTCCGTAATAAAATGATCACGTCCCTCACCAGGGCACAAGTGCCTGTGGAATTCACACATCTCACAGATTAAACGTGGACAGTCACCCCACCCCCTTTCCAAAACAAACAACAACAATACATTGAGTAAGGAGAAAGTGTCCCCGGCACCATTTGTCCCATTGGAGGGAGGCGTAGGCTGAGATCAGATAGCCCTGTGACCCCTGACCTCCTTGTCTGTGGAGATTTAAGTCCCTTAGAAACCAACTTGTTAAAAATTAGTTAATCCTGACTTAAAACCTTAACAGCACTGTGCGGTGCTTTTACCCAGGTGGAAAAGCAACATTCCAGGAACCACAGGGCCTAAGGCAGGGTCTGAACTAGCCACACCACCTGCCTGCCTTCCCTAAACCTTACTCAGACCTTATTGCAGGTTGAGGGAAAGAAGGGGGGATCCTGTGCCAGGGAGAGAACATAGGCACTTAAACTAATATTATTTAGCTCCCCACACATGATGGTCAGTTAGCCACAGAAACCTGAGAGAGAAGGGGGGAAATGAAAATAAAGAGAGGTTCTGGTTTTGTTTTGTTTTCCTCCCAGGAAGACAGAGCAACATAACCCCAAGGCAAGACAAATAAAGGACATTACCTGTTTTGTATTTAGAGTGCACACCACCAATGATACTAGAATTTGGTGTCCCTCTGTGGTTGCCAGATGATACAGAGGAAACCAGGGTCCCCTCCTGAAGTGTTTAACCTCACAGTAAGATAATTTAAGAATGGATTCAAATGGGAACTTTTATTAGCGTTTAAAAGAAGAGACCCCAAAGCAGGCAAGCTATTGTCCGAGGAGAAGAATGGGAGAGAGAATAGGGAGGGCATGCCATTCAAGCCACATGAAGGGCAGGAGTGGGGCTCCTGACCCCAGAGCTAGTCAGAGGGGATTAACACACCCAGGTCCCCCTCAGGGAAAATCAAGTCTGAAGTTAGCCTCCTAGGGGAGAGAAAGGAAAGGTTTTCAAGCTTCCTTTCACACGGTTGGTTCTCCTTATCCTTCCAATGGGGCTCAAAGGAGTTTTATTCTTCCTTTAATTTTCCAGTGGTTCTTACTTTGCTTGTTTCCCACCCCCGCAGGCTTGAGAGTCCCTTAGAACTGAATTCCTTTCGTTGGGGTGGAGGTTTCTTATAGTCCAAATCAACCACTCTGCCCATCTCCTCCCAATTCCTTTTTGGGTGTTCAGTGCCGGCACGTCTTGGTAGTATGCAGTTTGGGGCAAACCTCTGACTGGGTCTGAGGGACTGTTGCTGAGCTATGTCTGAACACTCATGAGACCTGAACCTGGCTGTGTTCAGAGGATGTCTCATTCATGCTCACACAACCTCTAAAATATGTCCTGAGCCCCAAGGAAATGCTTTGTCATTTGGTCACTGAAGTGCCTGTCTGGGCCTTTCCTTACATGGCTAGGGAACTTCCCATCCTGGAAGGAATCTCATTACTGATCCTAAAGAGTTAACATGGGGGCTGGAGAGATGGCTCAGTGATTATAGAGCACTGGCTGCTCTTCTAGGGAACTAGGTTCAATTCCCAGCACCCACATGGCAGCTATCAAACAGTTTGTAACTCCAGCTGTAAGGGGATCTGATGCCCTCTTCTGGCCTCACTGGGCAGTGCATGCCTGTGGTACACAAATATGCAAGTAGACAAAACACCCCTACACATTAGAAATGTGTGTGTGTGTGTGTGTGTGTGTGTGTGTGTGTGTGTGTGTGTGTGTGTATGTTTTTTTGAGACAGGGTTTCTCTGTGTAGCTTTGGAGCCCTTCCTGGAACTCGATCTGTAGATCAGGCTGGCCTCGAACTCACAGAGATCTGCCTGCCTCTGCCTCCTATGTGCTGGGATTAAAGGCGAGTGCCACCACTGCCCGGCAAAATTAATCATTTTTTTTTTAAGTGTCTGAGGCCGGGGGCGGGGTGTCCCCTCAGTGGGGCCATTGGATGTGCCCCCTCCAAGGGATGGCATATGAACACTTTCCTGGATGGATTTGAAACCCCAGATAAGCTCCCCTAAAACGCACACATCGCTGGAAAAGAATATTCCTGGTGTCTCAGAAAGGGAAACACAAAGTGGAAGTACCTCAGCAAGGCAGTTTATTTTTTACCAAAGATGTATAACCATTCAAACCAGGTGAGCAGGCACACGGGACAGGAAGTTCACTTAGTTTTTATCCTAACACCCCATTGGTGGGAGCTAGTCCTCACAATCCGATGCGATTGGCTAATCATAATGGGAATAAAGGGGTTAGGTCTCAAAGAAACCCGAGGCAAACAGCTAAATGAGGCGCCTGTTTTAACATATCAAAGTGCAGGCTGGCGGCCAGTCTCTGGGCCTCACCACACCCTGTTACAAAGTCCTGGCTCCAGCACTTCCTACCCCACCACCTACCTTGAACCTCTCCAGCCCCCAGCTTCCTGTCCGGTCCCCCAGTGTCTCTGATTCCCGTACAACCTCAGCCATTCTGGCTTCGTGGTCTCTTTGGTGCTCTGGCTCGCTGGGTTCCCAGGTACCCTCATTACTCGCCCTCTCCGCTCTTCCTCTCTGGCTGCCCCCCCCCCCCCCCCCCCCCCCCCCGTGGCCCATTTCAGTCCGGACCCCTTCCAGATGCCTCTGGTTGTTTCCACCCTCACATCCACAATAAACCTACTCCTCAGTGCATCCCTAGGAGCAGCCATGTCCTCACTTCTCTGGTTCAAAGGGGAAGAGTGTGATGGAGTCAAGCGTCAGGAATGTCTGGCATCCAGGGACCTGGATGAGGCAAGAGTTTCACAAGATGGGGGTCATTTTTAGAATACCGGCTCTTGGTGGGCTTGGCCATCTTGGAGAGGAAAGACTGCTTCTCATTGGATGAGGAGCACAGGAAACATCTAGAGGTCAGAGGACAATTTGTTGACAGTTCTCTCCTGCCATGGGATTTAGGAGATCAAACTTAGGTTACCTGGCTTGGTCACAAGCATAAGCCCTAGCAAAAGGATTCTAAAGTGCAGGTTACTATTTAAACGCAAGCTGCTACTCTTATGGCAAAAAGACCCCAACCAACCAAACAAACAAACAAACAAACAAAAAACCTCCTTTATTCTGCCAAGCAGTATGATAATAGTTGTTCGCTAAACAGTCGGTATTCTTGAGTACAGTTTCTTTTTTGTTTTTTGTTTTTCGAGACAGGGTTTCTCTGTGTAGCTTTGCACCCTGGATCTCGCTCTGTAGACCAGGTTGGCCTTGAGCTCACAGAGATCTGCCTGGCTTTGCTACCCAAGTGCTGGGATTAGGGGCATATGCCACCACTGGCTGGCTGGCCTTTTTTTTTTTAAGATTTATTTATTTATTATGTGTACAGTATTCTGCCTGCATGTATGACTGCAGGCCAGAAGAGGGCACCAGATCTCATTACAGATGGTTGTGAGCCACCATGTGGTTGCTGGAAATTGAACTCAGGACCTCTGGAAGAGCAGTCAGTGCTCTTAACCTCTGAGCCATCTCTCCAGGCCCTGTCTGGCCCTTTTGAGATTAAGAGGCAATCTAGGGCTCCTGAGGCCAGACGTTTGCCTTTAGTTACTGAACAGAGATTTTGCCCTGAATTTGTTATTTGTGTCTGTGTAAATTGGACTCACCTGAAGAAAAGGTCATCATCTAAATGTCAGCCCTTTATTCTTGAATGTAGGCTCCAGAACACCCCGTCCTGACTAAGACAGGCATACAGATAAGAGTGCATGTCCAACGCCATGCTGTCCTCTTTGATTTATCAACCTTAACTCAATAAAAGCTCATTATTCAGCTATCACATATCGGCCTGGGCTGGGCTGCTAGAGACACAGGTACTAATGTGACAGTTCTCTTGAGGGTACAAACCGGTTGAGAGAGACAGAGGTGCAGTTACAAACATTTTTCTAAAGAGTTAAGTTTTTTAACAAAGTACAGTGTCACACACTTTTAATCCCAGCACTCCAGAGGGAGAGGTAGGTGCATCTTTACAAGTTGGAGGCCTGTCTGGTCTACATAGTGAGTTCCAGGCCAGCCAAGGCTACATCATAAGATGCTGCCTGTCTCAAAAAAATTAAAATTTTTATTTTTGTGTATGAGTGTTTTGCCTGCATGTATGTATGTATATACATACACACACACACACACACACACACACACACACACACATATATATACACATATATATATATATATCCATGTGTGTGCCTGATGCTCTCAGAGGTAGAAAAGGGCATTCCCTGAGACTGGAGTTATGGGTGGCTGTGACCATGTGGACGTTGGGAACCAAACCTGGGTCCTCTGCAAGAGCAGCAAGTGCTTTTAAACACTGAGCCATCTCTAGCTTCTTCTTAGACAGTCATTTTTTTTTTTTTTTTGGTCTTTCAAGACAGGGTTTCTCTGTGTAGCTTTGGAACCTGAACTGGAACTCACTCTGTAGTCCAGGCTGGCCTTGAACTCAGAGATCCGCCTGGCTCTGCCTCCCGAGTGCTGGAATTAAAGGTGTGTGCCACCACTGCCTGGCTAGACAGTCTTTTATAAGCCTCAACACAATATGGAGCTGATGATGACCTTGACCTCCTGACCCTCCTGCTTCCAGGTCCCCATGGCTGAGGTTACAGGTATGTGTTAGTATGCCGAGTTGATACAGTCCATACTGGGCATCAAACCCAGGGATTCATGCACAGTAGGCAGGCACTCTACCAGCTGAGCTACATTTGCAGTCTCTAACACAGGGTTTTAATTTCAAGAAGGAAAGAGGAGCTAGAGAAGGACCATCACGAGAGATAAGGAAGTCTTCCAGGTGTCTGGGAAGCTCTCAACTGGTTCATGAGTGAGTATACAAATGTCCCTGTTTGTCAGGAACCTCATGAGAGGCTCAGGAAGATTTTCCTTAGCTCCACTTATTTTGGGGAAGAGATTTGAAAGAGGGTTTTGGGTAACCAAGGTTGATCTTGAATTTGCTATGTAGCTGAGGATGACCTTGAACTCTTGATCCTACTTCCTCTACCTTGTAAGTGCTTATATTTTAGTAGGTACCATCATACCATCATGCCTAACTTTAAATTTTTGTGGGTTTTTTGTTTGTTTGTTTGGTTGGTTTTTTTGAGACAGGGTTTCTCTGTGTAGCCCTGGCTGTCCTGGGACTCTCTCTGTAGACCAGGCTGGCCTTGAACTCACAGAGATCTGCCTGCCTCTGCATCCTGAGTACTGGGACTAAAGGCGTGCGCCACCACTGCCTGACTCAAGACAGGGTTTCTCTGTGTAGCTTTGTGCCCTTCCTGGAACTCGCTTGGTAGCCCAGGCTGGCCTTGAACTCACAGAGATTGCTCAGCTTTTAAAGAGTGTGAAGTTTTAATTTATCACTGCTGTGTGTGGGCATGCACATGCCACGGCAAATGTGGGGCAGTCAGAGCACAGCTTTGTGGAGGAGGTCCTCTCCTCCCACCTTAGTGTGCATTCCAGGGATTGAACTCAGGTCGTCAGGCTTACAGAACAGGTGTTTTACCCTCCATGCTATTCCCATGGACCTGTGTTTGTTGTTTTTGGACACGAGGTCTGTGCTGGTTAATTTATTGCCAATTTGACGCAAACTTGAGTCACCTGGGAAGAAGGACGCTCAGTTGAGGAACTGCCTCCACCAGATTGGCCGTAGGCAGGTCTGTGGGATAGTTCTTGATTAATGATTGATGTGGATGACGTACAAAAAAACAAGATAAGCAAGCTATGGAGAGCAGTTCAGTAAGCAGTGTTCCTCCATGGTTTCTGCCTGCAGGCTCCTGCTCTGAGCTCCATCTTGGCATCTCTTGAAGAAGGACCATAACCCATGAGACGAAGTAAACCCTTTCCTTCTCAAGTTGATTTTGGTCACTATGTTTTCCTTTTGTTGTTGTTATTACTTTTCTTTTCCTAAGATTTCTTTTTTATTTTTTAAGTGGTGTGTGTGTGTGTGTGTGTGTGTGTGCGCATATATGAACCTTAGTGAAACTCTCCATGGAGGTTAGAGAGTAGGCCTTCCCTGGAGCTGGGGTTATCAGCAGTTGTGTGCTAGTCTACATGGGTGGGTGCTGGGAATTGAACTTGGGTTCTTGGCAAGAGCAGCCTGCTGAGCCATTTTTCCATCCGTCAGTGTCTTGTCACGCAATAGGAAAGTGACTAGGATGTGGCCCAGCCTAGTTCTGAACTTGCCATGTAGTTGAGGCTGCCTTTGAACTTCTGGTTCTCCTACCTCTACCTCTGAAACACTGGGACAGTGGTTCTTAACCTGTTCTTGACCCCTTGGGGATCACAGATCAGATATACTGAATATCAGATCTTTACATTACAGTTCATAACAGTAGCAAAATTACAGTTATGATGTCGCAACGAAATAATTTTATGGTTGGGGGTCATCACAGCATGAGGGTGTATTAAAACATCGTAGCAATAGGAAGGCTGAGAATCACTGTGACTGGGATTATAGGCATGGGCGGCCATGAACAGCAGCATACCTCTTTAGTTACCCAGTCTCAGTCCTAATGAGAACAAGAAGTAACAAAGGAAGAAAGTATTCTAGCTCCTCTCACCCAAGCGTTCTCCATACCTCAGCAGCCCATGGTACCCAAAAAGAGAGGAGGCCACACTCTCTCCCCGGAACAGGACATCTTTCCAAACAGAGTCCACTTCAACTCTGGGAAGCATCATGTGGCTTCTGCTCTTGCAGAAGATTGAAATGAAGACAGTCAGACCGTCCAGTCAGCGGGGCCACAGTCACACACACACACACACACACACACACACACACACACACACACACTCAATAAATAATTAAACGTTAACAGACAAAATGTTTAAAAAAATGAGATGATGCATATCAAATACTCATGAAGAGGACCTACATGGCTAGGGATGTAGCTGAGTGGTACAATGCATGTTTAACATGTTTGAGATTCTGGAATTATGAGTTAGCTATGGATACTCATAACTCATTGTCGCCCTGGAGACCTGTGGGGACAGTCTTGTCTCAGAATCGAATCTTCACTGAACTGTGTTATCTCTGGCCCTAAGTACTTCCTTTTCTCTACACTTTGTGTACTAGGGTTCCCTAGAGAACAGAACCGGTAGAACAGATGTATGTTACAAAGGGGATGTATTGGATTGTTTTGTGTGATACTGGCTCCACACTCCAATGACAGAGAGGCTGAAAACACAGCTGCTGCTCAGTCCACACAGCTGGATGCTTCAGCTGTCCCAATCTGGTGCTGACTGCCTAGACGGCTCCTGGAGAGCTTGCCATTGTCCGCATTGCAAGGTTGAGGTCGCTGTATGCTGATGGCTGGGAAGGATGGCCGTAACAAAAGCAAAGGAGAGCAAATGATCAACACTTTTCCTAGTCCGAGAATTGCTGAAGAAGACCCCAGCCCCAAATAGTGTTCATTCCAGCATGCAGAGGTCTGCCACTTGTACAAAATGGCCACCCTGAAAGGAACACTCAGGCCCCTTTTAAGCTCAGCTAGCGGAATTCTAGGAACAGTTAGGTCATCTCAAACACAGTTGGTTAAGCAGGCTGTAACTACATCGGTACATTTTTAATTGGTTATAGTTTTACCATTTTGGGGCATACTTGGGCAAGGCGGGGTATGTTTTAGGGAGATGACAGGAACTGTCCTTTTTGGTCACTGCCTTGAGGTACTGTGGGGGGCTGGCTCAGGCCTAGTACATGCTACCTCCCTCGTTGTCCTTTTAGGAAACCGAAACTCAGGCCCAGTTGTAAAATGGGGAAAGTTTGGACCTTTCAGTCCATATGTCTTTACTTACAATTGTTCATTGCAAAGAGCCATTGGTCTGGTTCAAGGCCTCTGGTTTCTGCTACACTCTCGATGCTGGGACTCCTCCTGGATATCCTGTTGTTGCCCTGTGTCATGGAGATCCTGCAGCTTTGGGTCTGCAGGATCTGCCCCTTCACGTGCTCCTGCAGATCATAGATAGGGTGGATGTTGGGGTGGGTCAACTCATAACCCTGGTTCTGGGCCTGGGTAGTTGCAGGGTTGGTCAGCCTGCAGCTCTCGGCTGTCTTCACCACCAGGGTGAGCACTTCTACATTGTCCTTGCTAGTTCACCCCTTGCAGTGATGAGCAAGGGGCAGGGCCAGTTCTCCTGCCTTCACATCCTCAAGATCAGCTCTCCAGAGGGCTGCAGCTGGTGAGGGGGAGGGCCAGCTCTCCCACCCACCACAGGTATCAAGGGGTGGGGAGGCATCTCTTTCCCACCCACATCACCATATGGCAGATGAGGGGTGGGGCCAGTACACCTGTAACTCTGGCAATAGGATCAGCTCTGCTGCGCTGCCCTGGTGATGTGCAGGGCCACTTACCAAGTGTTGCAGCTGGTAAGGGGGAGGGTCAGCTCCCTCACCCACCACAAGTGGCAGGGGCAATGGGGGGAGAGGGCATTTTTCCCTCGCCCTCTCTACCTCATGGCAGATGAGGGGGTGTGGCTGGCTATCCCACTCTCATATCCTCAGGGCCAGCTCCCCCACACCTCTGCCAAGAGGGTGAGCTCTACTGTGCTGCCCAGGCAAGAAGCAGGGCCTGCTTTCCTGAGGGCTGCAGCTGGTAAGGGAGAGAGTTGGCTCTCCCCCACCCACACCACCACATGACAGACTAGTAATGGAGACAGCCCTCCCACACTTTGGGGTTGGCTCACCCACACCTCCACCAACAGGGTCAGCGCTACTGTATTGCCCAGGAGAAGTGCAGAGCCTGCTTTCCAGAGTGCTGCAGCTGGTGAAGGGCAGGGGCAGCTTTCCTGTTCTTTTGTTTGGTTTTTCGAGACAGGGTTTCCCTATGTAGCTTTGCGCCTTTCCTGGAACTCACTTGGTAGCCCAGGCTGGCCTCAAACTCACAGAGATCTGCCTGCCTCTGCCTTCCGAGTGCTGGGATTAAAGGCATGCGCCACCACTGCCCGGCTTCTCCTGTTCTTATAACCTCAGGGCCAGCTCTCCCACCAGCCTCAGGCATAGAGAGGTGTGTGTGTGTGGGGGGGGCATCTCTTTCTCACCCATGCCACCATATGGCAGATGAGGGGCAGGGCCAGATCTCTCATGCTCACATTCTCGGTCTGGCTCACCCACATGCCATATACAGGGTCATCTCTACTGCAATGCTTAGATGAGGTGCAGGACCTGCTTTCCTGAGTGTTGCAGCTGGTAAAGGAGAGGGTCAGTTCCCTTGACAGCTAGGGGAGGTAGGGGTGAGGGGGGAGAGAGAGCATCTTTCCCCCATTCCCACCACCATGCCACAGATGAAGGAGGCAGTACCAGCTGTGTTCCTCTCATGTCCTCGGGGCTGGCTCACCTGCACCCCTATCTACAGGGTCAACTCTACTGTGCTGCCCAGGCAAGTGCAGGGCTTGGTCTCCTGAGTGAGGGGTTGGGTCAGGTCCCCCAGCTGCTGCAGGTGTCCAGGGACAAGGGAAGGAGGGCATTTTCCCCTCACCCATGCCACCAGGTGGCTTATGAGAGGGGTACAACCTCCTCTACCATTCTCATGCCCTCAGGGCGAGCTCGTCCATGCCCCTGAGAACAGGGTCAGCTCAGTTGTGCTGCCCAGGTGAGGTGTAGGACCCTCTCCCGAGTACTTCAGCCAGTGAGGGGCAGGACCAACTCTGTACAGCCTTGTCCTCTCGGCCTTTTGTGGTATCAGGAACCATGGGCACAACAGAGACCCCAGCTGCTGCATCAGAGCCATGAACCCAGACATGGGCCCCAGCAGCAGCCCAGACCCAGACACCACCATGACCCTGGGTGGCAGGCAATCAAGCCACTCACCTCAGTCCGATCCTCACCTCTTTCCCCTCTTCAGGTATGGCTCTGTCCACAGTACGTGAACCGTTCTGTCTCTCTCTCCCATACCGCACCATCCATTTGCTTACCACATCTGCCCCGGGTGGGCCTGTGTTTTCTCCTTAGGGCCTGGGATGGTCCACCTCCTTGTGGTCCTCCTTGTCCCGCTCAGTGTACTACGGCACAGGGCAGGACCATGTTTCCTCATCACAAAGAGATCCTAACAGTGCCAGAGTCACCTGACTTCCAGTATGAAGGTGTTGCTGGAGTCCTCTTACAGGCTAGGGCTAGAAACTGCAGACTGCATTTGGTTGATTCCTGCCCTGCCCTAGCTGCATGGAGTGGACAGAGGTGTTGCTCCAAAGGATCGTTTTTTTCAGTTGAGTCCAGATCCAATCAATTTGGCAGTGAGATTATCCATCACAATTTCTCCTTCTCTCCCTCCCTCCCTCTCTCTTTCTCCCTCCCTCCCCCTCCCCCCCCCCCCCCCCCCCCGCCTCTATTTTTGAGATGGAAGTTGTGTTAGGCACAGGCTCCTCTATCTGACCACATCCCGAACTAGCACACTTTTTCTCTGCCCCCTCCCCATGCTGGGGATCAAACTTAGGCCTTACAAGTAAAAGACAGGTACTCCACCTGTGCATCATTCCACCTGTTGCTTTTGGGATAGGGTGACCTTGAACTTACACTAAAGTCAAGGCTGGCTTCAAACTCACAATTCTCCATGGTCATATTCCTGTATGTTAGGACTACTGATGTGCACCGATAAGCAAGCTTAACTGTGTCTCTCTCTCTCTCTTTTTTTTTTTTTTTTTTTGGAGCTGAGGATTGAACCCAGGGCCTTGCGCTTGCTAGGCAAGCTCTCTACCACTGAGCTAAATCCCCAACCCCCAACCGTGTCTCTTGATGGTTCATTAGATTTGTCCTTTGTCTTTAGGCTTGATACTTCAGGAGGGCCCCAGCCCAGAAACCAATGCTCCACTCCATTTTGGCCTGACCTCCTGACTTCTCACGAAGCCCAGACTGGCCTCACATTTGAGGCTGATGTTGGCCGTAAAATCCTAGTCTTCTCCTCTCCATCTCTCATGTTGCTAGCATTACAAGTGTGTCCACCATCCCTGGCTGGTGTGTGATGTTGTGATCGTATTCTGACAAATAGAGCTTGCTTGGAGTCAGAGGGTGGAATTAGCCACTAGCCAGCCAAAATTAACCACAGAGGTTTTGGAAGACGGAGGACAGATAGGAGAGAAAGCAGTAAGGTGGGGCAGAGAGGGATCTGGCTCTCTGTCTGGAGGAAGGAATGGAGCATGTAGGGAAGGGAGGAATAGTGGCTTCTCTGCTTCTCTGATCTTTCAGGCTCTTACCCCAAGGTCTGACTCCTGAATTTTTATTGATAAAGAATAATTAGCGTAACGCTTCATTTGGCTTAGTTTTCTGCTTTATAGTGAGTGCCAACAGGCCAGGACACGGTGTGTTAGTGTTTGAGGAAGAATTTCCAGAGTTGGTTAGGAAATGAATATGTAAATAACCTTGTTGACAAAAACAAAACAAAACAACAAAACCAATCAAACAAATAAAACACAGCTCTCATCTCAAATGGAAGGAGAGACTTTTTTTTCTGAGCCAAATATGAGTGACCTTGGCCCACAAACATGGGTTCAGGTTGCCTGAAGGACATGTTCCATTGTGGAAAGAGTTTAATGGAATTTTATAGTCACAAGAAATCAAAACACTTAAGCAGATACTTGTATGAGGGCCTGGGGCAGGTGGGATCCAGCAGCAGAGGCTTAGCTCAGCTGTGGGCCTCAGAGGCTGTTCTAGGACATTCTCAGCTTGTGGGTCAGTAGACATTAGCGGTCTGCTAAGATTGCATTTCAAAGGTTTTACCTGATAGTAAACAGCATGTTAGGTCAGACACAGGTGGGCAATATAAAGCTACTAAAGGGACTAAAGGTAGCAGGGAATATTTTCCCTGTAGATCCCCACAGTCATGGAAATTCTCATAAGTCTGTCGGTGTACAGAATCCTCAACACAGGTCTGACATTTCCAATGAACTCAGTTCACAACCTTCTCATTGATATGTTGTCCATAAAATGGGAGGTGGTGGTCGGTGATGATTTGTCAATGATTCTAAAATCAGAAAGACCTGGGATTCATTCCCAAGTTTGCATCCTCAGAATTTGAGCAAAATACCTAACTGATTTGTTCCTGTTTCTTTATTTGACAAGTTTTTGTAAGGAGTAAATGAGATTGTAACAAGGGCTTGGATGAGGCTCATTTGGAAAAGTGCTTGCCTGGCACGTAGGGAGTCCGATATCCAGCATCACACACACTAGCTAAATAGTGGTCCTTGCCTGTAATCCTAGAATCCCAACACTCAGGAGGAAGTCAGAAATTCACCCTCAGCTCCACAGTGAGTTTAAAAGGTCATATTACCTAAAACTCACAAACACAGGTGAAAAGACCTCACTAGTGCTGAAGAATATCAGTTATAAAGCCTGGCAGGGTGGTGCACACCTTTAATTCCAGCACTCAGGAGGCAGAGGCAGGTGGGTCTCCGAGTTCAAGGCCAGCCTGGTCTACATCGTGAGTTCCAGGATAGCCAGGGCTACACAGAGAAACCCCCGTCTTGAAAAATCAAAATCAAAACCCAAACAAACAAACAAACAAAAAACTAAAAAAACAAAACAAAACAAAAAAACCCCAACCAACCAACCAAACAAACCAAACCAAAACAACAACAACAAAACCCAAAACCCCAAGGGAAAAAAAAGTATTTAAAAAAAAGCTAACAAGGATCACCCGAGCTTGAAGGAAGACTTTGGGTGGTATTCTGATGCTTGATATATGAATCTTTTTTATCCCATCTCTAGAATTAGGTTATCCAGGGTGTTCAGTGGATAGGACAAAGAAATGAACTTAGATTGTATAATCCTGATTATTATGGACTACATCAGACATGCCAGATAGAAGCAAGGAAGGAGCTTAGCTAACTCCTAGTCTTTATTTATACAAACTTTTCTTATCAGTTTATTTGACAGGAGCCATCCAAATACCCCAAATGTCCCTGAGCACTTAGATTGGTTTTCTACTGAAATCCAAGTAGGTGGAGGCTGCTGCTTCAACAACTTCTTCTTCCTCTTCTTCTCCTTCTCCTTTCTCCTCCTCTTCCTTCTTCTCCTTCTTCTTGACAGAGTCTTTCTATGTAGCCCTGTGGTTTTTGTTGTTGTTGTTGTTTTGTTTTTGTTTTATTCCCTTGGGGTCCCACCACCCAGCTCCTAAATAAATACACGGAGACTTACTCTTACTTATCAATGCCTGGTCTTAGCTTGGCTTATTTCTAGTCAGCTTTTCTTAAGTTTTTCTGTCTACCTTTTGCATCTAGGCTTTTACCTTTCTCTATTCTTTTTTTTTAAATAATAGAGAAACACTGTGTAAGCCAAGTGTTGTTTTTATTTTTATTTACTTATTTATTATGTATACAGAAGAGGGCGCCAGATCTCATTATAGATGGTTGTGAGCCACCATGTGGTTGCTGGGAATTGAACTCAGGACCTCTGGAAGAACAGTCAGTGCTCTTAACCTCTGAGCCATCTCTCCAGCCCTCCTTTCTCTATTCTTTAGTATTTCTTTCCTTCTTACTCCGTGGCTGACTGTGTGGCCAGATGGTTGGCCTCTGGCATCCTCTTCTCCTTTTCTCCATCCTCCCTCTTCTCTTGAGCCTAGATTTCTCCTCCTATTTATTCTCTCTGCCTTCCAGCCCCACCTGTCCTCTTCGGCTCTTTATTAGACCAATCAAGTGTTTTAGACAGACAAAGTAACACAGCTTTACAGAGTTAAATAAATGTAACATAAAAGAATGCAACACATCTTTGCATCACTAAACAAATGTTCCACAGAATAAATGAATGTAACACATCTTAAACTATTATTCTACAACATAGCCCAGATTGGCCTCAAACTCACAGCAATCCTTACCTTTACTTTCTGAGTGCTGGGATTAGAAGCATGCACCACTATGCCCAGTTTATGAAGTACCTAGGGACTAAATACAGGGTTAATGCACACTAACATGCTCTTTATTAACTGAGCCACATTGCTATCTCTGATGTCACACATCTTTAAGCAATGAAACGTTTCTTCTCCATCTGCTTTCTTCATAAAGTACTTAGTTGGTTTTGTTTGTTTTGTGCTGATTCTAAGACCTATCTTGCTTTCAGAAGCACTTACATGTGAAGGAGCTTTCTACTTATGTTTGAAGATATATGATTTCTGAAGTGCTATTGGGAACTCAATAAGAAAATGGTTAACTGAGGGGAGGGAGCAATGTTTCATTTTGGTCTGAGAAGTAGTGGTTTCCCAGGCAGATGAGAAACTAGAACTACTCCAGGCTAAGGGAAACCTCTATTATGGTGCTCATCCCAAGCTATTCTGTTAATATTGTCCCACTCCCACCAGCTTACAAACACCTTGAACCAATGTGACTTCCTAAAATGTTCATGTTTTTCCATTTAATTCTTAACTACAGATTGACTTACTATTTAGTAAACTTTATTCATATTTGTGTTCACTGACAAAATTGTATTTCTAGTATTTTGCTGTGGAGAGCATAGAGATGTAAACAAACAAGGCTCACACAAATCCAGTAATTTCATGACCTGGAGAATCCACTGTGCATATATTGTCCTGGGTGTTTTTTTTTTTTTTTTTTTCCCCTTAAAGACAGGGTCACATCATGCAGCTTTTGCTTGTCTAGAACTCTCTGTATACCAGGCTGACCTGGACTTCATAGATATCTGTCTGCCTCTGCATCTGTAGGTGCTAGGATGAAAGACAAGTACCACCATCCCAGGTCCCCTTACCCCCCAGACAGGGTCTTGATACCATTATTCTCTTGTCTTAGCCTTGTGAATTCAGGGATACACAGATGTGTGTCATGAATTCAGGGATATACAGATGTGCATCACTACTCCTGACTTTGTTTTCTCCTCTTTCTTCTCTTCCTCCTCCTCACTTTCTTCTTTGTTGGAACACAGTCCAAAAATGGAGTCGTGTGAGGAGGTATCTGAGGGCTTGTGAGAAAACTCCAAGGAAACAAGACAAGTCTTGTGACCTCAAGAGTGAGTGTACTTCAGATTATTCATTATAACTGGCTATTGCTATTTGTCTACATGCCTCTATGGAAAACCACATTTTTGTCAGGTGCGGCTTGCCCTTGTGATTGTATGCTTTGCTCCTGTGACTCCTCTTAGCCCTCAGAGTATAAATTGTCTGATGCTCTGAATGAAGTTGGCTAGTGCATGAGGCTTTAGTTTGCCTCATTTATTGGCCCCATTCTCGAAGGTCCCACTGCATCTGGAGTGGTAAACAATGGTGCCCAGATAGGGACATCAACACCTACACACTAGTGCTAATAGATTTATGTACAATACCATATCCCACTTAGATAAGCACCAAGAAATCTCTTATGACTCCATTCTTTGACTGTATTCTGACACTCATCTTTTTTTTTTTTTGTTAAATATCCTCAGGTAGCCCTGGCTGGCTTCCAACTTATTATGTATTGAAGGTTAGCCTTGAACTACTGATCCTCCTGCCTCTATCTCCCAAGGACTGGGATTATAGGTATGTATCACTGCCCTTGGCTGTTTATATATTTTAAAGCAGAAATGGTATCATCATTTGTGAGTTCAGAATTTATCTTCATTTAAACATCATTTCAGAACTCCTGATATCTCTCCTCTTCCCCCAGCCTCCTACTAAAGAAATACAGATGCTCTTCTGCTTGTGGTGGCATGTCTCAAACAACCCACATAATGAAAACATGGTAAGCTGAGAAATGTACTAACAGCCAGCTTAGTGGATGTCACAGCTTAACCTTACTCCAAGAACACTTATTTTGCCACTGGGCATCTACTGACTATTTCTAGCCCAAGGGAAAAAAAATTTACAACTTAAAATTTGAAGTATGGTTTCTATTGAGCATGGATACATCATCACAAAATTGAAAAGAATGTCTTCATTTGTTTACTTTGTTGTTGGAACAAGTTCTTGGTTTTTTGTTTTTTTGGTTTTTTTTTTTTAGCTGAGGATCGAACCCAGGGCCTTGTGCTTGCCAGGCAAGTGCTTTACCACTGAGCTAAATCCCCAAGCCAGAACAAGTTCTTACAATGTGGCCCAGGCAGACCTCAAGTTTGCTATCCTTTTGTCTTTACCCCCCAAAATGCTATGATTACTATATATGTGCCATGTGCTAGGCAGTAAAAACTTCTGTCTTACTTAGTGTTTCTGTTGCTGTGAAGACACACCAGGTCTACGGCAACTCTTATAAAGGAAAACATTTCATTGGGATGGCTTATGTTTCAGCGGTTTAATCCATTATCATCATGGAGGGACATGGCAACATGCAGGCAGACATGGTGCTGGAGGAGCTGAGCGCTCTACATCTTGAACCACAGGCAATAGGAAGTGAACTGGGCATAGCTTGAGCATAGGAAACCTCAAAGCCCAACTCCACAGTGACGTACTTCCTCCAGCAAGGCCACACCCACTCCAATAAGGCCACACCTCCTGCTAGTGCCACTTCCTTTGTGGGCCATTTTCTTTCAAACCAGCACAGAGCAATTATAAGACCCAGGGCCATTATCTATAATGCCCCATTTAGCATTCTCTATTCTTAATTGGCATCTAGTCCAAAGGCAGCCCACCTGTGGGTGTGCAGGGAAATACCAATGAAACAAAAAGATGAGCTGAATCAGTTATGTGCCACTCAATGGATTATGGAATTGGGCAGCTGAGCAGATCTTCAATGGATCTGCTGCAAAGAAGCCTTGACCTTTAATCAAGGCCATGACAAGTGGAGAGGAAACAAAAGTTGTGAGTTAACAGCAAAGGATGGGAAGTGAGGTTCTTTTGTCTCTGTAGAGGGCAGGGTGCCCTAGAATGGGTTTGAGCCCCAAGGGACTCAAACAGGGACAGGTACCTCGGAAAGCTGCTTGGTTCTGAAGGCATCCAGTGAACTTTCACTGGCTCCTGAAAATCCTAGGGAGAAGGTGTAAATCTCTGTTCAAGACCCCCAAGCCCAGCAGGTCTCCGAGGTGAAAGCCTCTGCTATGTTAGAACAGCGTAGGTCAGTGTATGCTCATGCACGTGTGGAGGCAATAAGGTAACTCCCAAAGAGTCTGAGTCCTTGCCCTCGGTCTACTACGCAGGACCTGAGCATCAAACTCAGGTGCTGAGGCTTGGCAACCACTGTCTTTACTCACCATCTCAAAGAGCCACCAACACAGACTTCGGGTCTGTCTGTCTCTTTGCAAATCCCCAGACTGCCCTCACAGTGGAGGGCAGGCCAGGCTGGACCAAAAGAGATTCAAGCTAGAGCTCTGTGATCTCCGTCCAGGACTGCCCTAATTTTCAGAGCAGAGACGGTAGGACTAGTCTGTACTTTCAAGGTGGTTCACACTAACCTAGATTGTACAGCACTGGATCTGGACTGCCTCCTTTGAACCTCAAAAATCACACACCTGGAACTAACTACACACAAAGAAAAGAAACTTCATCCTGACACAGGGAGACACCTGTCCCCTTGTCCCATGTGACCCATTTATTAACCTGCAGGTGGTTCTCTACTTGTGATGAGATAATTGAAGGAAGTAAAAAGAAAATCAAATGTAGTTTTGTAGATTCTTTTAAATGTTTGAAGGCACATATTTAGCAAAAAGAACTCTGTTTTCTGTTTTGGAAAGAACAACAACAAAAAAACCATGCTGGTAATTGTGACAATCTGGTTGGCAGAAGTGAGAATCGATACGATGATAATCTAAACAGTGTAATCACAGGCTCCCGCAAAAACTAAACGCTTCAGAAATAGAGGCGAGGACTTGAAAGTGCGCATTAGATAGCTTGAAATTACTGAGGGGTTTCCAAACGGTCTGGATTGTAAGTAGAAGCCGTTCGAGGTTTATAGTGAGTGCAAGGTTACGGAGAATGGCGTTTTTATTTTAATTATGATTATTACTTGGAGGCAGTGACTCACTCTGTAGTCCAGGCTGGCCTCGAACTCATGGTGATCCTCCTGCCTCAGCCTCCCAAGTGTGGGATGATTTAGGCTTGCACCACCATGCCGGGAAAGCTACTGAGAAAACACAAAAAGGGTTGAGGACAGAATTCGGTTGAATACCGATACTTCGAAGAGGCATCCTTAACAGGGTCAAGATAACCCGTAAGGGCTTGCAAAGAAGAGCTGAGAGTGTGACGTTAATCAGATAAACAGCTCTCCCGCTTTAGCGTCTTTGTCCCCCAAATTTAAGAGATTGAGCGGTTCTTCACGTTAGCACTGCTGGGGAGAACGGAAGCCAGATAGATAGACAAAAGGTGGCAGAGAGTAGGGGTGGAAGTCTTTCCTGTCTGTTTGGGTCCTACTTGCGTCCATCAAGAGTACCCTGGGCCACCTGAAAGGGCTCCTTCAATGAGCCGCGGTGCAGAGGGAGTTAACTCAGCTGTCAGGGGAAGGCAGGCGGCCGAAAAAGTTTGGATTTCAAGCTGCAGACATTGGCGCCCTTTCAGTCTGAGCCGTGGAGAGGAGGACGGCGAAGGAGTGTCGGGACGACGGACGGGGCTGGCTTAAGGACTTGCCTACCGCGCTCCGCCTCTTCGCTTCCGCAAGTGGAGGGCTTAGCGGGCAGGGGCGGGTCCCGCAAAGGTGACCACGCCCCTTCCGCCCTCTCTGGAGGCGGGGCTGGGCGAGGCCTCGAGGGCGGAGTCTGCGGGGCGGGACCTGCAGGGTGGGGCCGATGGCGCGGGGCGGGGCCTCGGGGACAGCGACAGCCCGCGCACTGGGCAGGAGTTGCCGCTGCTGCTGGCGCCCGCGTCTTCAAGGTCTCAGCGCTTCCTCACCGAAGACCGGACTCGGCCGCCATGTCCGCCGCAGAGGAGGTTGATGGGCTGGGTGTGGTCCGGCCACACTATGGCTGTGAGTGCCGGGGGCTTGGGGTGCGCGGGCGAGGGGCCAGGCTGGGGTTTTCCCGGGGGCTCAGCCGGGCGGGTGCTCGGGGTGGCCTGGGACCACACGGACCCGGAAGAGCAGCCCAGCTGTGTGGCTGGCAGAAAGGTTGGCGCCTGAGCCCTCTCGCGCTCCGGAGGTGGCGGGTAGGAACCTGGAGGCCTCAGCCTTCTCCAGGCGCTGCGGCAGGGGAGCCCCACCCAGCGCCTCCGCCGCTTAGCTCTACTGAGATTGGGGAAGACGGCCTGGGGTGAGGTGGCAGGAGGACTGTGCAGGGCGTGTCCTGGGCACTGGACCCAGGGGTTCTGCTCGGGCGTGGTGGGAAAATGCAGTGCTGCCCCGATTGCTGCCTGCGACGGTGACCCAGGGTGCAGACCCGCGCGGCCAGACTAGCTGCGAGGTGCAGTTTTGGGCAAGCCACTGAAGCTGTCTCGGGCTGGGTTCTCTCGTTACATTTCAAAAGTAAAATTAAAACACACACACACCCAAATACCACCCCCCTACTTCCTCATTTTCAGTGGCCATCCCTGCAACGTCAGTGAACTAATTAACTGTATGTGGGATATTAGTTACAAGAGGACCCCTTTGGGTCTCGAGTTTAGATTTTGTTTTATGTTCTGGGAAAAGTACATTCTTAAAGGATACTTTAACGTACCCACAGTTATGTGTGAGATAGTGTGCCACGTTTGTGGAATTGGAGATGATTAAGAAAGACTATGCAGTACCTTCAAAAACCGTCAGAGACAGACAGGTGTACAAACGATTGATAATCAGATGCGGGCTTAGGAATTTAGCCCAGTGGTAGAGCGCAAGGCCCTGGGTTCGGTCATCAGCTGGGGGCAGGGAGGGAGATAATAAGGTGCAATAAAGACACATGATGCATCAGCCAGGTATAAAAAATAATGGGAATGAAGAGAAGGGACTTAGGGAGGACGTGGGAGCACAGGGGGTGACTTTTGAACAGACTTGAATGATGCTCTGTGTAGGGCAAGGTGTGCAAGACTTGGAGAGGGCAGACATTAACTAAATATGGTACTGAAGAACATAGGTTACTCTGTGGAAGAAACTGAATGGTGTGGTAGTGTAGTGGTGGGGTTGGAAGTCAAAGGAGGGAGAAAGTATTTCCCAAAGTAGTCGAGGCCAGAGTGAGAAGGGCTGTGATTGCTTTTCTAAGGAGTTAGGAATTCATTTCTTACCTTGGGATGATTATGGAGCAGGCAGGTTGCTTCAAGGTTAAGCCCACAGGCCCTGGACACAGGTGGATTTGAATGTGGGTCCCTTTATTAGCCTTGGGGCTGGGTTCATCCAGCTTCAATTTCCTCATCTATCCAATAGTGGTAATCACAGGATTGTTCTGGGCTATAGTGAGAGAATGTATGGAAAATGCTTAATCCCATAGCTGCTGCCTTTGGCTGTGAATAAAGAGGGAGAGTGTGATGCCCTCTGCATTAGTTCTGACCAACAAGGACAGACCTTAGTACCTTTTGAAGCTATAAGAAAATGTAGTGCATATACATTTAAAACATTTTACTAAATTGATTTCTTGAGAATTCTATATACACATAAAAGTGAAATATGATTATACCTATCTCCCATTGCTCCCCTTCAATAATTTATCTGAGACAGGATCTCACTGTATAACTTTAGCTGGCCTGACCTTGCTATTTGAGACAGTCTGGCTTTGGACTCAGAGGTCTGCCTGCCTCTGCCTTCAAGTGCTGGGATTACAGGTGTGTGCTGTCACTCCTGACTCTCTTTTTTTATTTTATTTTATTTTTTTATGTACATGGGCGATTTGTTGCCTGCATGTATGATGTCTGTGCACCATGTGTGTACCTGGTGCCTACAGAGGCCAGAAGAGAATGTCTGATCCCCTGAAACTGGAGTTATAGCCTGTTGTGAGCCTCATGTGGATGCTGGGAATTGAACCCAGGTCCTTTGCAAGAGGAGCCAATCCTCTTAACTGAGTCTGAGTCATCTTTCTATCCTTTAAAACAAACAAACAAACAAATAAACAAGCAGCTAGGTCCAGTTAGTGCTGCCCCTATGTGCATGGGTATGGGATTCTGGAACATGGGCAGCTTACCAGTGATCACACTCCCATATCATATATATATTTTATGTGTATGAGTGCCTGCATGTATACGTGGTGTCCTTGGAGGTCAGAAACAGGGCATCGGATCCCCTTGAATTAGACTTACAGATGCTTGTGAACCGAGAGGTGGGTGCTAGGAACCCAGGTCCTTCCTCTTCAAGAGCAACAAGTAGTCTTAACTGCTGAATCATCTCTGCAGCCCCTTACCATAAGATGAGTGTGGTTGAAACCATGTGGGTTTGTTTTTAGGAAAATCATTTGTAGTGTGCCTGGCTACTCACATATCCACTAGTTAGCCTGCTTTCCTAGGTGGTTAGCAGCAATTGGATGGCGCTGGCCCTCATTTATTGCTGAGGAAAGGTACAGATCTTGGCCTTTACACTCTTTCCTTCTTGTTTTAGCTGTCCTGGATAATGAGAGACTCACTGCAGAGGAGATGGATGAAAGGAGACGGCAGAACGTGGCTTACGAATACCTTTGTCATTTGGAAGAAGCAAAGAGGTAAGGGTGGACCAGGGAAGGGGGCTGATGTGCGGTGCTTTCTTTAAGACTTGTTTTTATTTGTGTGTGTTTGTTTTGGTACCTGTGTATGGGTGCCTGTGGAGGTTGGAAGAAGGCAATAGATCTTCCTGGAGCTGCAGTTACAGACAGTTGAGTCACCTGATGTGGGTGCTGAGAGCCCAACTATGGTCCTCTCCTAACTGCTGAGCCGTCTGTCTAGCCTCCAGATAGGTTTCTCTGTGTGTTTTACATTTTACGTCAGAATGTTGGAGGTTGGTAGCTGAGTGTTTATTCATGGGAACAAGTGATCCACTAGTAGTTTGTCATGAAACACTGTGTTGAATATTTGTACATACGGAAGAGATTTCTAGGGTTGTGTTATCCAGCTTTTATGTGTAGAGTGGTTGTTTGGGTTGTCTGTTAGAAATAGCATTTGAAGACTTATGTATTTCTTTGTGCACTGGTGTTTTTCTTGCATGTGTATCTATCTGTGTAAAGGTATCAGATCCCCTGGAATTGGAATTACAGGCAGTGGTGAGTGGCCATGTGGGTGCTGGGAATTGATCTCGGGTTCCCCTGAAAGAGCAGTTAGATCTCTTAACTGCAATCTCTTCAGCCTTAGAAGTAACATTTTAAGTTAGGGTTTGGTGTTCTTGGTCTTAATGTTTCCTAATTCTTCACCAGTCTCTGTGTATTTAGCTCCATCCCCCTTGTGACTTGTAGAGAGGGGATTAGGTTTAGGAGGCTGATGAGGGTAGTGCTGTAGAGGGTGAGGAGGTAGGTACCTTAGTCAAGTGTGCCCAAGGTCCAGGGAGACACCCAGCGCCAGAAGAAAACCAAAGACCCTTATCTAACAAGGTAGTGCTGTAGGTATAGAACCATCCACATCAATGCTGCAGCACTGGGAGACCTGTCATCAAATGCATGTGCTCCCATGTGCCCCCCCGCTTTTGGAGGCAGGGTCTTAGGTAGCCCCATGGTGGCCTCAAACTCTGTTTCTGAGGCCTATCTGATCCTCCTCCCGCCACCTCCCAAGTGCTGAGATTACAGGCATGCACCACCACGCCCATCTCCTCTGCATTCGCTATGAAGTGGATGAGCAGCTGCTGTTTATCTTTCCAAGGTATCTCAAGACCTCGTGATCTTAATTTTAGGGTGTCAGTTTGTTATCAGTCACTCCTTTTGTTCTGTTGCTTATATTCCTTTGCAGGATTCCAGAGGAGATAAGTACAATTATAGATTGTGTACAGTGAGGAATAGTGAAAGATATTTGTCATCCAAGTTTACCAAAGTCAAGGATGGTTCAGATGGGGCTGAGGAAACAGGAGTCAAATCTTGTGTGTTTTTTTTCAATAATTTTAAAAATGTTAAAAGCACTCCAGGAAAGTTGATAGTCCATACAACAAGTAATCTTGAGCCCCAGAACTCTAAGCCCTTCAGAGTTGCCCATTTCTCAAAACATGACAGAAACAGCCTCAGTTAAGGTCGCCTGGACTCTTAAGATTTACTTTTTATTTTGAATCACATGTGCACACACACCCCAGGGAGGCCAAAGGCGTCAGATTCCCTGGAACTGAAGTGGAAGGAGATTGACCCACCTGACATGGTGCTAGGGGTCAAACCCGGCTCTGAACTCCAGAGCCATCTTGCCTGTCCCTATTATAGTGTCTTCTTGAGTCTCGGCTGCCTCTCTGACTTTACAGCCTTTCTAGAAAGTCAGAGGAGGGTAGTAGTGATAATTTAGGTGAGGATTAGCAATAATAACACTAGTCTTTTTGTTTTGTTTTTGTTTTTTTCCAGACAGGGTTTCTCTGGTGTAGCCCTGGCTGTCCTGGAACTCACTCTGTAGACCAGGCTGGTCTTGAACTCAGAGACCCTCCTGCCTCTGCCTGACGCTAGTCTTCTGAACCAAAGTTTATCACGATAGTTTTGGTAGTGCCAGGGGGTGAAGCATGGAGAGCATTTGCTATACCACTGAGCTTCTTTCCCAACTTGATGGTAAATGAAAGTGTAGATATAAGAGATGAATATATTGGGAGAAAAGGAATATTTTCTCACAGACGTTTGTAAGGGAATGAAAACACTAAGTTCTCTGTCACTTAAACTGAACTTCTCGCTGTGGAAGGTCAAGGAACTTGTAAACTGCAGCTGGTCACAAGGCCATCTTGTGCTCTGTGGAGCCGCTGGGACTCTGTTGAGGCGTCCGGAGACCCCAGCTCACTGATTTCCTGCTCTTCCCAATAGCTGTTCTGCTTTTGTTTCGGTATTGGATTTCTTTTCTTTTTTTTCTCTCTCTCTCTCTTTTTTTTTTTCTTGGAGCTGAGGATCGAACCCAGGGCCTTGCGTTTGCTAGGCAAGTGCTCTACCACTGAACTAAATCCCCAACCTTGGTATTGGATTTCTACTGTGACATTGCCGTTTTACAGTGTGACACTGACGTTTACATTTTACCTTTCATTTGTAGTATTTCAGAGCATCTTGCCAATGTCTGCTGTGATATTGCCATACCACTAGTCTAGCTTAAAGTTCTACTTTTCCCGAAGCACCAGGGATTTGGGCCTTGTGCTTGCTAAGTGCGAGGCAAAGCACTCTCTACCACCGGGCTACATCCCTGGCACAAGGTTAACTTCTGTCCAAAGCAGCCAACTCATTTCAGTGAGGAAATCGAGGCCTAAACTTTCTGAGTCTAACTGCAGCTGCTTCTTAGGGGTGGGGGTCGTGTCATCTAGGCTAGCCTGGAGCTCACTCTGTAGCTGGAGGTGACAGAAACCATGAGCCCCATGCCACAGCTGTCCACCACCACACCCGGCTCCTCATGGTTTCTTGGCTAAGGAATGTGTCTTATTGGTGCAGTGGTCATTAACTGCTGTGCAGTGTGCACATTAGACTCTCCTGGGAGATTTTACAGATGTGGATAGTCTGGACTTTACTATTGAACATGTCAGTAAATGTCCTACTGTTGAGCTGCACCCCCACCTCCATACCCAGATATTTTAAATGCCTCTGGTGATTTAGCTGCACCTTCTCACCCCAGTTGAGAAGTAAGATTTTCATACTTTTAACACATTTTAAAAACTTGAATCGTTTTCGATCATAACCTCTTAGGGAGTTAACGATGCTCATAACTTCCTTTTCAAGTGCAACACCAGTAACATTTTATTTGCAGAATTCCAGAGCCTGGACCTTCTGAAGGGATGAGGTCCAGCGTAGAAAAGCAGCCCGTTTAGCTGACCCATCGAGAGGCCATTAGTCACTGAAGGGTTTTTCAGGTGGTTGCTTTGGCAAGCTTAGGAAGTGACTTAGGCAGTGAAAACATTTGTGACTTTTTTTTTTTTATTATTATTTTAAAGCTTTGGACATAATAGTTGTACATCATCTTGTCATACCCTAGCATTGTGGAAATGCCTGCCTGTTTTGTTTTTTCCTTAGGGAGTAAATGGCATCAAATTTGGATTCAGTACCAGGCCCTCTGTCCCCATCCCCAAAGCCAACAGCAACCTCTGCTTAGAAAATCAGCTATGGAAGTGTCTAAGTTACAGCTAGGGAGAGCCAAGAAACCTGGCAGTGTTATGGTAGGACCAGAGGACTAGAATTTCTACCGTCACTTGATGTGATGCCTGCCAGTCAATCATCATTAGCCAGGACTTCCTCTCCCTGCCCTGTTGCCTCACCTGGGCAGCTAGGCTGTGTCTGTGTGCTCTCGGACTCATCTTCCCCTCCGGCAAAAGCCCCCCCTTTGCCTTTTTGGGTTGGCCTGGTTCTATTTCCTCTCACGTTGGAGGATCCCCAAAGTCTGGGGTTTACATCAACTCAGAGGCCAGGAATAAAGATGAGGGAGATCGGGGAGAAAGGCTCCCTCCTCTCTTCTATTTATAACTCCACTGCTCCTGCTGAGCACTCCACCTTTTAGTACAGAGGCGCCATTGTGCGCCTTGGGACTCTCTCTTTCCCTAGACCTTTAACAGAGTTTGTTCCTGGGGAGAGGGAGCCGTGTGGAGAGCAAGATTGGATGTGTGAAGACTTGTGTTGTCTGTCTCTGTGTGTAGAGAGATTAGAGTATGCTGCAGGAACGGGTTTGGGGTCATAATTTCCCAAAAAATTAAGAGCGGATTTTATAAAAGTATGTCCTAGGAATGGTTGAGAAATACAGTGCAGAGATTTCTGCTTTATTGAAAAGTGGCTTCAGTATGAAAGTTAAGTTGGTATTCTAATAAAATTAGAATGCCAAGGGCAGTATAGCAGAGCAAAGACTATCAAAGGATGCCTTTTAGTGCATACATCTATCTACCATCTATCTATATCTATATCCATCTATCTACCTGTCTGTCTGTCTGTCTATGCCTATTGTGATTGAGCTTGACATTTTTTCAGCTAAGGAGTATCTGAATGAATCAGGAATGCCATTTCACCCCGTGGGAAAAGCTGACATTGACATTGAGGTGTGTAGATACTCAGGACTTGAGACAAGAGAGTGTAACAGAGAAGAACCAGAAGGTGGCTAGCGTGGAAAAAGAAAAGGAACCAAGACAGAGCATAGAGGTGGGGCAGGGAGTGGCGAGAGTATGGTGCGTTTGGGAGTGCAGGAAAATGCAGTTAGGCTAAAGTCACAAGAAGTCTCAGAACTCTCTCAGCTAATCTACGTAGTCCCTTCCTTCAGGGACTTCTTGGTGTATCCCTTTGAGTCTTCCCTGGGCCACCTTCTTCTGAGTGCCCACACCCCAGCTTAAGGGTATAGAGACTCCGCCAACACCTTTGTAGAAGGCAAGTACAGGCTGTGGCTGGTTGGAGGCTGTCAGAAACTACATGATGTTAACAAGAGCTAGTATTTGCCTTCAGTGGAAGGGAGTTGAAAGAGTATTTTGGAAAGAAAACAGCTCTTGGAAACAGATTCCCTTTTGTGTGTACATCTTTGCTGTCAGCAGAGAACATTTTCTGGGTTGGCCTCTGTAGATCACCTTCCTGAATGGTATTAGAGTTCCAGGAACATCTGGCTATTTCCAGGCTCTGACTTTGATTTTGAAAACAGAAGTTAATGTATTTACAAGGCAAAACCCCCTAATGTATAGGTGAGGTAGCTAGAAAAAACAGCATGCTCACCAGCTTTCAGAATTCTTAGATGGAAAAATATAGCTTAAAAGTGGAGGAAAGAAGCAGATGTGTTATTCACATAGGAACAATGCGACTCAGACAGTAACAGTACTACTCAGACAGTAACAATACTACTCAGACAGTAACAGTACTACTCAGACAGTAACAATACTACTCAGACAGTAACAATACTACTCAGACAGCAACATTACTACTCAGACAGCAACAATACTACTCAGACAGTAACAGTACTACTCAGACAGTAACAGTACTACTCAGACAGTAACAGTACTACTCAGACAGCAACAGTACTACTCAGACAGTAACAGTACTACTCAGACAGTAACAATACTACTCAGACAGTAACAGTACTACTCAGACAGTAACAGTACTACTCAGACAGTCACAGTGCTGCTCAGACAGTAACAGTGCTACTCTGGCAGTAAAAGTGGTACTCTGGCAGTAACAGTACTACTCTGGCAGTAACAGTTCTACTCAGACAGTAACAGTGCTACTCTGGCAGTAACAGTGGTACTCTGGCAGTAACAGTGCTACTCATGAAGTAATACCACTACTCATACAGTAGCAGTGTTACAGATGTGAGTTTTCATTCCTGCTGTGACTGGCAGTCACTTTTTACCAGACTCCATTGTAAACTTGACACATGTGAAGCAGAGGCAGGATGTGGTATAGCATAGGCCTTCAATCCGAGCACTGGGCATGCAGGAGAAGATAGAGATAGGCAAATCTTTGTGAATTTGAGGCCAGCCTGGTCCACATAGTGAGATCCAGGGCAGCCAGGGCAACATAAGGAGATTCTGTTACCCACCCTACACCTCCCTACCCCCCCAAAAAAAAGAAACTGGGGCTGGGCAAAGGCTTAATGGTTATTGGGGTTAAAGAGTGTTTGAGTTCAGATCCTCAGAAACCCATGAGAAATGCAGGTGGGTGGGGCCCATCTGTAATTCCAACCCTGAAAGCTGTCAAGTAAGACTAGCATCTTGACAAGCTCTGGGTTTGATTGAGAGACCCTACCTTAATGAATGTATGCAAGAGTGATGATGGAGGATAATTCCTGTGATAAACCTTAGGCTTCCCCGTTCATAAGTGTGCATACACAAACAAAAATAAATGTGCATATATAAACATGCACACACATGAAAATTGGAAAAAGACGGTAGTGGTGGCACATGCCTTTGATCCCAGCACTCAGGAAGCAGAGGCAGGTAGATCTCTGTGAGTTCAAGGCCAGCCTGATCTACAGAGCAAGTTCAAGGACAACCAGAACTACACAGAGAAACCCTGTCTTGGAAAAAAAAAAAAGGAAGTTTGAAAATAAATAAAACAAAATAAAAAATGTGAAGCTGGGGTGAGATGTGATCTGAACACTCGGGAGGCTGAGACAGGAAGATCATGAGTTTGAGGCCAGCCTGTAAAACAAAAGGCAGGTGTGGTGGTGCACTCGTATAACCTCAGGACTTGGAGAATGAGGCAGGAGTTTGGAGAATTTGAGACTAGCTTGGGCTTCAAAGTGAGAGCCTCCTCAGAAACAAAAAAAAAAAAACCAGAATAAAACACAACAGTATTAAAAGTAGGCTGATATAATCCGTCAAGTTGTTAGTAGGTACCATCATTACTAAGAACAGTCACACAGCTACCCCTCATGATTCCTATAACTGAAAAAAAGTAAAAAAACCGAAACCCTTGGAGATCTTGACTGTTGAGGTAATTGGGCCATGGAAAAGAATGTTGAGATACTTGGGTGGAGTGGAAAGAATGGGGACTTTGAGTTCCAGCAAGTATGTGTTCTGATTCTGGTTTTGCAAGCCGCTTAACCTCAGGCAGTGGGACTATATTCCTTGGCGGAGTGGGAATACTCTGCATTTTACAGAGTTGGTATAGGGGTTAAGTGGTGGCCCAGGGAGATAGAGAAATCACTCAGTAAATGCACTCTATTTTATTGAATTTTTATGTTCTTTGGTGTTTTCTCTGCATGTACAAGGATGTCGGATCCCCTGGAACTACAGTTACAGAGAGTTGTGAGTTACTATGTGGGTGCTGGGAATTGAACCTGGCTTCTTTGCAAGAGCAGCCAGTGCTCTAAACCACTGAGTCCCAGTGAATGCATTCTTTACCCTTGTCTGTGGCCAAAGGAAGATCTGAAGATTTAATAAGAACTTGAAGCAGTGTTAATATACTTTCAGAGTCCTAGGTAAGCTGTACCCAGTACATGGCCTAGGATGCATAGTTTTGCACGTGGCCCAACACCTTTGTGCACAACAACCTCGGATCACAGTGTCAGTAGTTAGTGACACTAGTGTTTCCACTGGAGGCTTGTAGTTTTTTGGAAAGGAAACACAGTACCGGGAGAATGGGGGCGGAGAGAATAAGGAGGCGGCCTTATTGACTACTGTACCATTGTATCTAAAGTTCTTTTACAATGAGATGATAAAAGAAAAGGGAGGGATTAAGCAATTACCTGTGTCTGTACATAGTTTTCATTAGTTGTATCCCAAATTTAAAAGATCATTTTATGTGTATGTGTATGTGTGTTTGTCTGTATGTGGGTAGGTATGTACACACGCATGCAGGTGCTTGGGGACGGCAGATGAGGGATTTGGATGTCCTGGAGCTAGAGTTACAGGCTCTTGTGAGCTTCTGACGTGGGTGTTGGGGACTGAACTTAGGTCCCCAGCAAAAGCAGTATGTGCTCTTAACGGTTGAGCCAGCTCTCCAGCACCACAAATTCAAATTTTTCTTGCTGTTTTCAACATCTACATAATATTTTTTTTTTCCAGAACTGAGGACCGAACCCAGGGCCTTGCACTTGCTAGGCAAGCACTCTGCTACTGAGCTAAATCCCCAAGCCCTACATAATATTTTTATTTAGATTTATCCAGTTTAAAGCCATGTTGCTTTGATTATTGGCCAAGTTGAACATTTTCTTACATTTTTGTGTGTAGTTTTTATTTTCACATCCAGATTTTCTGTTGAATACTTGTCTTTTTGTGTTTATGCGTGTGTGTGTGTGTGTGTGTGTGTGTGTGAGAGAGAGAGAGAGAGAGAGAGAGAGAGAGAGAGAGAGAGAGAGAGAGATCCCATGTAGCTCAGGCTAGTTTTGAACCTTTGATCTTTCTGCCTCTTCTTCCCAAGTCTGGAATTACAAATGTGTGCAAGTTAGCCAGGGATAGGGGCACATGCCTTTCATCCCAGCACTCGGAAGGCAGAGGCAGCAAGGCCACCTTGGTCTACAGAGCAAGTTCCAGGACAGCCAGGGCTGCATAGAGAGACCCTCTCTCCCCAAACTGAAAACCAAACCAAGTCAAAACAACAACAATAACAACAGCAAACCAGCAGGGCAGTGGTAGCACATGCCTTTAATCCCAGCACTTGGGAGGCAGAGCCAGGTGGATCTCTGTGAGGTCGAGGCCAGCCTGGTCTACAAAGTGAGTTCCAGGACAGGCACCAAAACTACACAGAGAAACCCTGTCTCAAATAAACAACAACAACAACAACAAAACCAAACCACAATATGCAGCTTAAAGCAATCTTCTTGTCCGGTAGCAATTTCTGTCGAGTTGGATAACTGTGCAGTTGTGTAGTCTAGCTCTGGCCTTGCCTGTTGCGGTGAGGTCTGTGCCTCTCTCTCAATGTACAGCATGTTTGCTTTGCTCGTTCTTACGGAGAAACTGGAAGCAGCTCCACACTGGCTCCTTGATAAACGCTGTGATTTGTTTGGTTTTTCTCTTTTATGGAATTTTTGTTCCCTTCAGATTGGCGTTGTCTTAGCAGTTTTGTCTGTAATGTGGACTCTTCCGTGGGGGGGACTGAACCCAGGGCCTCAGGTGTGCTGTGTGAGACGCAGGCTCTCCAAGTCAGCCCTCAGCCGAAGATCTTCTTGATTTATAATAGAGTTTTAAAAAGTCTTTCCTCCTCTCCCTTTTCTCTCTCAAATGAATTTTCAAGTTAGCCCACAGAGTAATGTGGTTCACTGTGGCAATTTGATTCTCTCGTATAGGCATCATTCTGTTTTGTTCGGATTTGTGCTTCCCTGTGTCCTCTGCCCTCCCCTCGGCTGGTCCCTCTCTGTAATGTCTTTCTGTTTATTGTAGCTCTAGGAAATTACCCATTTT
Organism: Onychomys torridus; assembly: GCF_903995425.1. Taxonomy (NCBI): domain Eukaryota; kingdom Metazoa; phylum Chordata; class Mammalia; order Rodentia; family Cricetidae; genus Onychomys; species Onychomys torridus. Next base: position 60,959,062 of record NC_050443.1, on the reverse strand, counting down.
ATCTTTAATAATTGCCCTGATTCATGGTTCTGTCTTGAGGGAGAGAGCTGCAGAGTCTCCTCATGGAGTCTCTTCATCTCATTTGTTTATGTAAAGTCAGAGCAGCAGAGATGTATCATAAACCATCAGCGGGTGGCCTTCATCCTCGGTGTGTGTGCCACACGCCTGCCGGTGCTCCGCAGGTCCGCCGGTGCTCCCCACGTCCGCCGGTGCTCTGCTGTCCTGGTTCTGTTCTCACTGGTCCTGCTATCTAACTTCTCATAGTCTTCAATTCCATCTGTTAAGTCTTTTTACCCTTATTAGCAATGTGGGCTTTCATTAGTTCATGCAGAATAGTGGGGTACATAGATGTCCCCTCGGAGGTGGAGAAAAGGAGTCTCATGGGAAACATGGGCTTAAGTTCTCCTTACAGACGGTGGTGTGGAGGTGGACGTGACCACAGACCAGTGCTAACCCAGCTGCTGAGTGTACACACTGTTCACCAGTCAAGATTGAGAAAGTCTTAGAGAGCTAAGCAGCCTGTTCATTTGACCTAATTTGGCGTGTATTTCTCCTGGATTTAGACACTGAAGCAGTAATTGTGCTCATGTATTTTAAACCCCAGTGACAAAATAGTAAAAATGTATTTGAAGTCCTGAGTTAGCTTACTCTAGGGATTCCATTTCCTGGCCTTGCCTGGTGGGCCGTCCCTGATTCGATTCCCTCCGCTTCACTGTGTAGCAGTCTGAGGGTGCTTGTTGGTAGGTAGCAGGACTGGTTTTGAGTAGTTTTAAACTACATGGTATTTATTTGATGGACCTCTGGTTGCTTCTAATTGTGGCTGCCTAAATAAACCCTGTGACAAGTATTTGTGTAATGAAAGTGCTGTAGGCAAAATGAGACTTTCCGGAAGTGACTCATATTATGGCCGCTGTTTGTTTAATTTGGGACTCTGTTGCTTAGAGACCATATCTTTGAGTAAGCTGAGTGTGAAGTACTAGCTAAATGTCAAGGGCCAGGGCCAACCTGATCAAGTAAATTGCAGCTCTGCTTCTTCATTTTAGTTTTGGAAGACCCCTGATAGTGGCCTGGCAATGTTTTAATAAAAAGTTTAAACATATAAATGAAAGATTTGGTTACTGAGTTAGTTTGAAAAGTAAAAATTTACTTAAGTTAGAATTTCAGAAAGCCTCTTATAATTGTTAGGGAAGACTTTGTTATTTCAGTAGGCATATTATATTATAGGAAGTGTAATCCTTTATGTTTCAGAGCGCTAAAAGGGAGCACCAAAATCCCCGTGAAAGCCCAGGCCCCCAAACCTGCCATTTGCAAGGACTGAAACATCCCCACGTGTTGTCCCAGTCAGTGACTTCCTCTTGCTTCGTCCCCTTCCCTGTGGTCATCCGTAGCCTTTCTTGAGTTCTTTCTTTTTCTCTGTGTGTGTCCGTGTCCACAGTGTGCTGAGCACTTCACATGCTGATCTAGTTAGCTGTTCTGGATGCCCCGGGAGGTGCTTATTATTTACGCTTAGCGGATAAGAAAGCAAAGCCCACAGAAGCTAAGCACTCAGGTAGTAGAGTTCAGATTCGGCGAGGACTCCAAAGCCCTTGTTCTTAACCGCCACGCCCTCACTACTTCCATGTTCCTGGTATTTGTACAAATAACGACACGGTAGTAACTATCATTAATCATACTGAATGCTGAAGACGCTTCAATCGAACGTTACTGTGATGTAGGTGGTATTTACTTATTTACTTATTTATTTATTTTGGTTTTTTGAGACAAGGTTTCTCTGTGTAGCTTTGGTGCCTGTCCTGGAACTCACTCTGTAGCCCAGGCTGGCCTCCAACTCACAGAGATCCACCTGGCTCCACTTCCCGAGTGCTGGGATTAAAGGCGCGCGCCACCACCGCCCATAGGCGTTATTTTTATTCCCAAGAGGGGAAAATGAATTAACAACATTTGTCCCAAGGTCACTTAACTGTCTGCACAATTCAAGCCTAGGACTGTGTCACACCAGCCATTGCCAACGCCCTTGACCTCTGCAGACATGGAAAGCAGAATGGCCCAGTAGAGAGACAACTGGGGTCCAGCTGTCAGGTGGCCGAGGACTGGTGTGTCAGCTGCTTCCTGCCGTCTCGTCCACCTCCTAATGTCCAGTTTGTCTTCTAGTTGTTTTATCTAGTGAGGATTGAACTGAGAGTCTCACACATGCTGGGCAAGTTGCCTACTGCTAAACCACACCCTCAACCCTAGTGATCAAACAGACATTTGAAGCAGGGTCTCCCTAAGTTGTCCAGGCTAGCTTCAGGTTTCAGTCTTCCTGCTCTGGTCTCAGAGTAGGTTGGATTTACAGGCACAATCCACCACACCCAATTCCGTCATTTATTTTTGTCTTTAACTGGATCGTTGGCCCATTCTTCGTCCTTTTCTACTTTCCAACCTGGTCTCTGCCTTTGGACTTAGCTCCTGTCCCACCACACTGCCACCTGCTAAACAGTGACCTCAGGCAGACAGGAGTGGCAAGTTGGGTTGGAAATTGCTTTACATCGTTTTGGCAAGACTTGTGTTTGAGGGGTTGTGGATGGAGGAAGGACTTGTCTCAAGGCCTCTATTTCTCCCTTACTGAGAATGCCTTCCTGTTGACTCACTGGAAATCAGCGAAAAGCAGAAGGGACTGAGAGGCAGCTGCCAGCCCAAGGCTTTGCTGCTGCCCCGGGCAGATCCCCGAGGGACCGAGGAGATACTGGGTCCTAAGACTTGTGAGATTTTTGAGGATAGAAAGAAGAGGGAGTACTGGTATTATTGTGAGAGATAATTTTTTTAAAGTACAGTTTTGCCCAGGTTGAATTTTTTTTTTTTTTAATTCAAAACCAGAGAATACATGGATGTGGTACATAATTCAGAGGGTATGGGAGGATAGTGAGTAGAAAGAAAGCCCGCCTGCTTCTCTTGCTCCTGTTTCTCCTGCCCCAGATGTCTTTTCCAGATCGAAGGCTGCTAGGCTGTCCTCTCCCTGGCCTCTGCCTGAGTCGGGGTCAGTCCTTAGAAGTGGCTGCTCACTGCGTTTGGCAACTCCTCCACACAATGCAACGAAGTGCCTCATTCTTATTTTCCAGTGACTTTGCTTTTCAAATGACTTGACCACCAGTGAGCATTTCCTGCCCCCTTAGCTCTTGTGATTATAAACAGTGCTGTAGTTAGCAGCGTTGCCTGTATGCTATTGGTGATCATTGTACCTCAGCCTCCTGAAAGCTGGATCGCAGACATGAGCCACCGTAGTTACTCTATTAGTCTTTTCCTGTTGGTTTGTAAGAGCTCTTTATATATTGAGGAACTTGTTCCTTTTTATGCCATATGTGTTGTAAATATTTATTCCATTTTGCCCTTTAAACTTTTATTTTGTATAAGGTGTTTGTTAAGTTTCAAACCTGGCACAAATGACTGAGGTGCCTATTTAATGTATCAAAGCGGATCTCAAAGAGGGTTTGAGACTTAGCAGTATTTAAAATAACAACATCTTAAAACATATTTGACTTCATTAATCTTATTTTTTAGCTTCTGGGTCCTTCTCTTCAGGCCATTTTTTTTTTTCTCCCTGAGGCAGGATTTCTCAGTGCAGCTTTGGAGCCTGTCCTGGGACTTGCTGTATAGACCAGGCTGGCCTCGACCTCACAGAGATCCGCCTGGCTCTGCCTCCTGAGTGCTGGGATTAAAGGCACGCGCCACCACTGCCCGGCTCAGGCCATTTTTATACAGTCCTATTGTATACGAAATGATATAAAGTCATTCTGGGGTTGGAGGGATGGCTAAGTGGTTAAGAGCACCAATTGCTCTTCCAGAGGATCTGAGTTGGGTTTCCAGTACCTATGTTGGATAACTCACAATTGCCTTAATTCCAGTTTCATAGGGATTTGACTCCTTTGCCCTCTTAGGTACACACACACACACACACACACACACACTTACTTTGTACTAGTCTCAGGGGTCATACACTCTGTCCCCTCAACAAACCTGGTCAAGCCATCTGTCCTCAAAAAGCTGATTAATGGAGCCAAAATAATAGCAAAAAGAGAAAAAAGGGATTTTGTCCATGTAGCCAGGTTGGGAAGAGGAGCAAAGCGCCAGCGTGGTCCCCGAGGTCCACCTTCAGGGGCCTGACCTGAGTAGGGTTTGAGAAGGAAGCAAGACGCACATAACTAAGTAGTCCACCAAGTGTGGTCCTAGTGCGTCACAGGCTTAGCGGCTGCAGGGTCACCTGACTAGGTATTTCCCTGGAAACAATGTCCTCTCTGGATGCCCCAGGCTTCACTGTTTCCTCTCTAGCAGGAGAGTCCTGGGGACATTTCCAGTTTCTGGGGGTCCATTCTTTCAGCAGTCTGACAGCCAAAGAAGGAGCACACACATCTCTTTAAGAACACAGCCTGCTAAACAGGCTTGTTACACACTCACACATATACATAATTAGAAATTACTAGAAACCACATTTTAAAAATATTCCCTTATGGGCTTCTCCCCTCCCCCTTCAGTGAAGGGGATTAAATCCAGCGCCTTGACCATGTTAGGCAAATATTCTGCTGGGCTTTACCTCCAGGCCAGTCCAATCTAATGGTGTTTTAAAATATATATGCACACATGTATATGTAGTATTATTTAATATAAATATAAATATATGTATATATTATATATTGGATATGGATGTATGCATTATATAATATATGTAAATGATAAAACTGGACATATATACGTGTAGAATTTTAGCATTTCATTTAACTCTGATTCATTTAGAATTTTGGCATGTGGGCTTGGATGGATCTGTTTGGATATAATTTTTTTTTTTTGAGACAGGGTCTAACTATGTAGCCCCGACTGGCCTACAATTCACTGTGTAGACCAGACTGGCCTTTAACTCAAAGAGATTCATCTTCCTATGTCTCTTAAGTGCTGGAATTAAAGGCATGTGCCACCACATCTAGATAGTTTTTGGATAATATCTTAAATTTTTTCCATTATTAATAGCTGTCTTAATAAACAGGTAGGGGGATGTGCTGTACCTTTCATGTGTGTGTGTGTGTGTGTGTGTGTGTGTGTGTGTGTGTGTGTGTGTTGCTAAGGGAGAGGAAGGTGTATACAGCATTCCTTAAATCGCCTGTCTTGGAACCAGTGCTCTGAGTTCCTCTGGTCTGGGACGTTCAGTTCTCTGTCAGAGTTAGGGATTGATCTCACTGAGAACCTGTGATGTTTATGGTAATCTCTTTCCTGCTCAATGTGTTACACATTCTTTCCCTGGTCATTGACTGCTCATTTCTGGAGGCTGACAGAGTTTAAGGACTTTCACTAATTGGTTGAGTATAATTGCTAAACTGTCCATGATCTTTAGGACATTTTTTTTTTTTTGGGGGGGGGGGGAGGAGATGATCTCATGTAGCCAAGGCTACTCCTGATTCTCCTCCTACCTCTACCTCCTCAGTGCTGAGACTACAAGTGTCCACCATCACAGGAGTGCATCGTCACCCAGCTCTCTAAGTCATTGTAAAGAACTGTGATTTTGAAGAGTTGAGATTCAAAAGGAAATGAAAACGTATCACAGATTCTGAACTTGTGAACTGATTTCTGACAAAAGAGGGATGGTAAAACTCTGGGGCACACTGTCAGGTAGACTGCTTCTGAGGACTTCCTGAGGACAGGGGTGACGTTAGGAGCCTCCCTGACTCCTCAGCCTTGACTCCTTCAGGAGAACTCTGCTGCAGAAACATCTGAACAGGGTCACCAGATTGGTGAGTCACAAAAGCAAGGAATGTCCAGATTGCAGCAAGCATTTGAAAGTATGCCCTGTGATACTTTTGCAGAGATGTTGGATAAATACAAATTAGATGCAATGTAATTAAAGTGATTTATAACTGCCTGAGTTAGCCAGACTTTAAAAGGGGTGCTGGGGGGGTGGCTGTTCGATGGGTATAGGGCTTCTTTTTGGGGGATGAAAGTGTTCTGGCACTATATTGTAATAGTGGTTAGACAACATGGTGAATATAACAACAACAAGAAGAATCACCAAATTGCTTGCTTTAAAATGGCTTAAAATGCTGAGCTTGCAAAGTTTATCTCAGAACAAGAGCTGGTGGGTTGTTTTTGTTTGTTTGTTTTTTTTCTGAGATGAGGTCTTGTGTAGGTCACACTAACCTTCAGTGTGTTATGTAGTTGAGGGTGGCCTTGGCCCTCGGCTCTTTCTGTCACCACTTAAATGCTTGAGATCCAACCCAGGGCTTTATGCTTGTCAGGCCATCATCTACCAACTGAGCTAGATACCCGGCCCCTGCTTGACCCCATCCCCACCCCTTCACCCCCACCCAGGGTTTCTCTGTGTAGACCAGGCTGGCCTCGAACTCACGGAGATCTGCCTGCCTCTGCCTTCCAAGTGCTGGGATTAAAGGTTTGCACCACCACTGCCTGGGTTGTTTCTTTGTTTCTGGAGTTTTTGTTTGTTTGTTTTTTGAGATAGGATCTCCTCTAGCCTATGGACTCAAACTCACTGTCACTGGCTAGCCAAGGATGAACTCTTGAACTCTTGACCCTCTTGCCTCCGTCCCCAATTCTGGGATTACAAGTATATGCCGCCACTCTCAGCTTCAGCTGCTGGATTTTCAACTCAAAGAAGCTTTTTAGGGCATCTTCTGTGTCAAACATTAGATCTTACGAAGACATAAGTGATGTGTCAATTAAATTTGAACTGCTAGGGAAACGGTTAATACAAGAAATTCTGTTTTTAAAACACACTGATTTATCCACCGTGTGATAATAGTAGTTTTCTAAGCACAGCATGGGAAAGAAGTAGCGTTAGTGGGGAAGCAAATGATATCCGAGGTATTTGTTAACCGTTACGTCTGGTGACCTGAATTTGACCCCTGGCATCCTGAAGGTGGAAGGAGAGAGCCTGCCCTGCCCTCACCTGTGCAGTGTGGCCTGGACTGTGCGTACATACAATAATAAATTAAAAAGCAGCAGCATCGCAAGGTGGACTGAGGAATGACATGTGAGCTTGACCTCTGGTCTTAACATACATGTGCAAGCATGTGGGTATGCACCCTTTCCAAGTGCACACACATGAAGTTGTTGAAGCCTCTTTGGAAAACCACATTGTAGAACATTTTCAAGTACAGACTTGTAGCTCAGTAAGAAGCTTCTTACTCTGCTCTAACCTATTTCTGAAGTTACTTAAAGATTTATTTTTTTATCTATCTTATGTACATGCATGCTTTGTCTGTCTGTAAACCAGAAGAGGGCATCAGACCCCATTATAGACAGTCGTGAGCCGCTGTGTGGGTTGCTGGGACTTGAACTCAGGACCTCTGGAAGAGCAGCCAGTGCCAAGCTGAGCCGTCTCTCCAGCCTGTTTCTAAAGTTATTTAAAGATAAGTTTTATTTTCATCTCCTGTTTTATTAAACACTCTTGTGAATGGCTTGATAATATTTCACTGCCCATTTTTCTCTGGTGTGGAAAAGGATGAGGGGAAAAAGTGTTTTTATTACTTTAAAACAAACGAAAAGCATTTTCAAACTATTGTATTGTTCAGGACAGTTTAGTACCAGGGAGGGTTTGAAACCTAAACCTGTCCTGCCATTAAGAGCCTTCCATCGGGGCTGGAGAGATGGCTCAGCAGTTAAGAGTATTTACTGCTCTTCCAGTTCTGTCTGCCACCCATGTGTGTGAAACTCCAGCTCCAGGGGGTCTGTGACCTCTTAGTCTCCTCTGTACCTGCACTTAAGTGTGTACAGACCTACACACACATAATTAAAAGCAGTGACTCTTTTTTTTTTTTTTTTTTAAAGAGGTCTCCATATTAGTAGGACAGACAGGACATAGCGTTGGAAAGTTACCCAACATGAAAGAATGGAAGGTCTGAATGTCACCAGGCGACATATGGTGACTAAGGGGATGATGCAGTTACTGTGTAAAAGTTTAGATGGGGGGAAGGACATCTGTTGGTTGAGTTTTGCAAGAAAGGCTAAAATTGTGAAGGAGAGGAGGAAAACATGGCGCCCGTATTCTTAGCGCCCTCAGCTACTTTTGGTACTCAGGAGCACCTCTCTCCACAGTGCTCCTCATTGAGTAGGTACTCAGAACCGTGGTTCAGTTCAGAGGTAGCACATAGGCGTTGTGCTGGCCAGTGGTATGGCGTCATGAAGTTGCTGTAATTCTCTGGGTTTTGTTTGTTTCTTATTGTTTGTTTAGAATTGAGTCCAGGGGTAGTATGTTCCTTTAGCAAGGGCGGCTGAGAGATCTTCCAAAGTTAGAGCACTTTGACTGAAGACAATGATAGGGCCTTTCTTGGTGTGGGTAATCACTGGTTCCAGTAGGTGAAGAGATAAAGAGACACTTGGTATAGGAAAGTTTACAAGTTTGGGTGTTGTGATTTCTGATCATGGGGAAGGTTTTTTTTTTGAGGCTTCTTTGGAATTGACAGGGATGGGTGAGGCTGATCAGGAAGTCTAGGCAGGCATCTCCATCTCCAGTTTCCTACACCGGTCTGCTCCATAAAATTCCTCAAAATGGGTTGCTCCCCAGCAGATCCCATCTTTTACCACACCGCCTTGGCCTCCTCCTTTCCTTTTCCTCCTTGTCTACAGGGCGGTCACCCAGTGTGATTTTCCTAGACACCAGAGGCCATTTACTGTGCGCCCCCTTAGCCCTGACACTCTCCTATGCCCATTGTTCTCGGTTCCTTCAAGGAAGAGTTCCTCTGTGTGCTCTTCATCCCATGTCCCCAGGCTGCTGCAGCTGGTGGACCTAACTCTCTCTCACTGACGTTTTTGCTAAGATCAGCAGTGACCCCAATTCTGGTGTTTGGTTTTTTTTTTTTTTTTTTTTTTTTTGTCAGATTCTGGATTTTGAACTGTGTGACACACTAAGGGAGTGCTGAGCTGAGAGCCTCTCTCAGAGCTTTGTTACAGCTTTTCACAGCCCCCCCCCCCAGATGTTATGAACCTTAGAGGGAGGAGCTGTGTCCTTAAGGAGATCCATAGTTAACCACGCCTTAATTTGTTGTTACCAAGTCATAAGTTTGAAAATTAAATTTGATGTATGTTACTGTAGTGACCTAAACTTATTCCCAGGGCTCTAGAGAAGATTGCTCTCATAAAGAAATAGGAACCTGTCTTCTGCTTTCTATAGGGACTGCTCATCCTTTTTCTCTGGTCTATTCTTTTGTGTGAAGGGCTCTTGGGCTCAAACCCAAGGTTTCACACATGCTAGGCAAGGGTCTTACCTCTGAGCCCTGGGCTTGAGAGCGGGTCACAGCAAGCCCTAGGCGAAACTGCTGAGACCTAGCTATTGGCTATGCTTAGTTCAGTTTCTGATTTGTTTTGTTTTGTTTTTTTAGAGACAGGACTTGTCTGTGTGGTCCTGGCTTTCCTGGAACTCGCTCTGTAGCCCAGGCTGGCCTGGAACTCATGGAGATCCGCCTGCCTCTGCCTCCTGAGTGCTGGGATCAAAGGCGTGTGCCGCCGCCGCCGCCAACACCACCACCACCGCCCGGCTCTGATTTTTATTATCAATTAATATTAAACATTCTGGAAGGTGGCTCAGTGGGTAAAGGTGCTTGCCACTAAGCTGGCAATTTGAGTTCAGTCCCTGCAACCCATGTGGTAGAAGGAGAGAGCCCACTCCTGCAAGTTTTCCTCTGGCCTCCTCATGTGTGCTGTGGCCCACAAACAAATACATAAATTGAATGGAAAAATATTTGTAGACTCTAATTTAAATGACATAAAATTCACTGGTAAGTGCTATTTAGTGAATTTGGTTCTGCAACCCATTTCCAAAGTCTGGTTTTTATCTCCTCACTCAGACAGAGGGCCTATTGACATAGGATTAGACACTCTTCCCAATTCAGCTCTTTTTGGTGGTGTTTTGGTTTTTGAGAAAGGGTTTCTGTATGTAGCCCTGGCTGTCCTGGAACTTTCTCTGTAGACCAGGCTGTCCTTGAACTTACAGAGATCCACCTGCCTCTGTCTCCTGAGTGCTGGGATTAAAGGTGTGCGCCGCCGCCGCCGCCGCCGCCGCCGCCGCCGCCGCCGCCACCGCCACCCGGCCAACAGTTCAGCTCTTAATAAAATTATTTGCTCAGGGATAGGTCTGTACTAAGTATAAACAAACACAGGAGTTAAAGACATTACTTAAGGGGAAAAACATTTTCCTCTGTTTCTAACTCATTCCTGTTTTTTCCCAATTTGGTTCATTTTGAACTCAGAAATTCCTTTTAAAACAGATGCTATCAAAACTTCTCATTTTGCTGGTTTAACCTGGAAACAAGCTCTTATTGTTTGTGGTGTGTGTGTGTGTGTGTGTGTGTGTGTCCATTACAGCAGTATTGTCTTTCATTTCTCTGACTGGCCCCTTCTCTTTATTCATACTGCTCAGAATCATCTTTTGGAATCAAAATTTCTTACCCTCTGTCTCTGTCTCTCTGTCTCTCTCTCTTCCTCTCTTCCTAGACCGCCGGGCCTGTTGCTGAAGGTGACCTTGGAATCCTGATCTCTGTCTCCACCAGGTGTCTGGACAGGTGTTTGTCACCACACCCGGCTTTAAATCACATCTTATCCCTTCATTCCTGTTTCAGATCCCTGAGGGTTTGTCCATTTTCTTAGTCTCCTTCAGCCTGGTATGTTTTCTCACGCACACCCCTGGTCCGGGCCCCTCAAGCCCAGTCTTTCAATACTCAAGTTGCACTTTCCCTAGGCAGCGGGATGCCTGCCTGCCCTCCTCCTGTGGTACACACTTGTCTTTGCTGTTTGTCTTTCTCCGGGCCGCACCAGCCACACACTGTTGACTTCTCAGGCCCTTTTCAGGCCTAGGTGGTGTACATGGGGGTGGCTTCATGGACTCCCCAGTGCAGGGCAAGCTGGCCGTATTTGGAAGGTTTTTAGCATAGGGCGATCCTGGCATGGGGTTCCTCTGGGCAGGATGGGTGTGGTGGCAGTTTCTGCTCCTGGAGGAACTGAATCTCAGCGGTTGGAGCCGTCAGTTCCGGCATTGGTCGGTTCCTCTTCTGTATTGCACAGCGCTGGGAAACCACTGAAGTCATGTGCTCTGCAGAACTTGTTCAACTGGTTTCCTCTCCACAGACCCCTAATTCAGATTCCCACTCCAGTCTTCTCTGCATGTGCTCTGGTCCGGGCTTGTTTTAGCCTTCCCACAGTCGTGTTCTGGGATAGTCACGGCTTTGTTTCCCTGGTGGCAGAGTGGGTAGGGCCGAGAATTGAAAAATGTTATCAGTAGGACCAGGTAGACAGGTGTTATGCAATTTGGCCTCTAGAAGATGTATTTCTGGGAACTGAGCTGTTGTCTCTCTGTCTTGGTCTGTCTGCCTGTCTGCCCCCCCCCCCCCCCCCCCGCATGCACGTGTGTGTACACACACACACACACACCATTTATTGCCTCCAGCTCTTGGTGTATAGGATCTCCCCTAATCTTCACACAACCTTAGGAGGTTACACGTTGGTCCTAATCGTGTTACAGACAGGAAACGGAAGTCCAGTGGGGTCTGTTAGATACCATGTCATTCTTGCACATTCTTCCTTCCTTCCCTCTTCTCAGGTAAGGAGGAGGAGGCGTGTTCCTTTGCCAGTCTTGCTTTCTTTACTACATTCTCAGTCTCTGCATCCTTTGTTCTAGTCTGTAGGCATTCCTGCATCTTCCTCACAGGAGAGAAGGAACTCGCCCTTTCCCTGGATCTGCCACCACCCTGGACTGATTGTTCCTTTCTCAGCTTTCCCAGCCCTCCCTCCTTTTCTTTTTGTCCGCTCAGACCTTTATCCACTCATACACAGTGATTTGTTGAAGCAGCGAGTTAGGCTTGCCACGGTCGTGTCTGTCCGGGTGGCTGCCTGGCAGCGTCTGCCTCACAGGGTCAGGATGGCCAACTGCTCACTCACTCTGCTGTAGTCCCCTCCCCTCATCTCCCCCTCCCCTCCTTCCTCTTTTCTTCTCTCCCTCCTCCCCCTCCTTCTCCCCCAGGGTCTCATGGTGTAGCCTGTCTGGGTTGGAACTTGCAGTGTGGACCAGGCTGCTCTTGAACTCACAGAGACCCTCCTGCCTCTGCCTTGCTAGTGCTGGGATTACACTGCTTTCTCTTGTGGTTTAGGACTTGTTTCCTGTTTGTAGGAAGTCCCCGAAGTCTCCACAGTAGGTGAAGGCGGACCTTTGCACGCCTCCTCAGAGGGGTCAGCGAAGCCCAGCCATTTTGGCTGAGGAGGGCGTCCTGACCCTGGGTCTGGGCCTTTACATTTGTTTCTCTAGAATCTGAGTGTTCAGCCTCCTGTGTGATGGTCTTCCCTGGTTTTTTGTTTTGTTTTTTAAGTGAAAACTTGCATCCTGGCTCTGGTTAGAAAGCTCTTGTCTGCTTAAACTTGAAAAGTATTTGCCGCCTTGGCTGTCAGTTTTTTCTGGTGACTGCAAGCTGACTCCTGCTTGGAAGTCCCTCTCAGAGGCCACTGAGTTTTTCATTTTGATTTTTGCCGCCCTCTGCCTTCCCACATCCTTTCTTCTTGCTCTCCCTTTTTGTGGCGTTTGAAGGTAGTGATGGCATCCAAATGTCTGGCGTGTTTTCTTTCCTTGATTGCCACCACGTGATTCTTGGTCTCTCATCTTACCCGTGACTTCAGCTGTGCACGGTTCTGCCCAGCGCTCGCTCTTTCCCCTTGGATCTGTCGCTGCTTGTCTCCAGGGAGAGCCCCTCCCTCCTGGGGTTTGTGTGTCCCGGTGGGTGCCTGCAGGTTGTCACTCTGGATGTCGCATTGACGTTCCAGGCCCAGCATGTGCTTGTTTGTCATCCTCTTGTCCCTCAGTCCCCTTGATGGCTTCATCTCCTATTTAGTCATCCATGCCACAAGTCACCAAGTCACTTTTCAAAAATAAAACTGGTTCTCTTCCTTTTATAGAAGTTTCTGTAAGTTGCTATAGATGGCTTATGGTGCCAGGATTTTTTTTTTTTTTTTTTTTCTGGATCTGTGTGATAATGTGGGATTTTCCCACAAAGTGAATAATAAGTTATTATTTTTACTCTTTGGCAGTCTGGCAGATGGTGATATTGTTACTTTAATTTGCATTTCATGGATGACTGGTAAGACTGAAAGTTTCATGTGAGCTGGCTGTTTCTAGTTTTCCTTTTGTGAGTCACTTGCTTCTGTTTGCAGCCTGCTTTTCTAGGGAAACATCTGCCATGGAATTTTAACTGTTTACATCTATATAGGTATATATACGGGAAATTGTTAGTGGTTATTATATGCTGAAACTTTACCTCTTCAGTTTATTTTTGTTGCTGTTGTTGGATTTTTTTTTTTTTTTTTTAGGTTTCAGCATGTAGTTCTGGCTGGTCTAGAGTTCATGTGGACCAGACTAGACTTGAACTCATAGAGGAAAAAGGCGTGGGGCACCATGTCTAGCCTTATTGAATGTTTTTGTTGTCGGTGGTTTATTGATTTGTTTTTGTTTTTGTTTTTTGTTTTTTAGAGACAAGGTCTTAGATGCAGCCCAGACTGGCTGGTAATCCTGCCTCAGCCTCCTGAGTGCAAGGTGATAGTGAGGATTATAGGCATGTGCCATGCCACCAAGCTTTGCTTACTCATTTTTTTAGTTTTAGTTGTTTTTGTGAGACTTGGCCTCAGCTTGCTCTGTACAACTGTAATCAATGAACCTCTTGCTTCTTTGTATCTGAGATTACAATCCAGCATCATTGCACCTGGCTAAACACTTACAACTATTCTTTTACATTTGTTGGGTTTGTGTGTGTATGGTATGTGAGTATGCACATGCCATCTGCTCATGTGGAGACGCTGGGGGAGTCGGCTCTCTTCCTGCACCCAGTGGGTTTGGGGACTGAACGCTGGTCATCATGCCTTTACCCCTAAGCCATCTCACCAGCCCCTAAATACCTTCTGTGTAGACACTTTCTTTCTTTATGCCTCGCTGATTTCTGCCTATGTAGTCTTGTTTTTAAGTTCTCTTTCTCTTTTAATATTATATAACTCTTCACATATATATGTATATATGCATGCACACACACATATACATGTGCATTCACACATTCTTAAATCTCTAAGTCAACTTTAGTATTCATATTAATTACAAAATATATGGTCAAAACTAACTCTGTGTATTGGACAAAGTAACAATCATTTATAATCTCTGTATTTAGGAGGCAGAGGAAAGAGGATTGGGAGTTTGAAATTGGCTTGGACTATATAGCAAGACCCTGTCTCAACACACCTTCCCCATAAAGAATTTTTTAAAAATTATTATGTAATTATACAAGCGCTCAGTTTCCTGTTAATTATGTCTGTAGCAGTTACCAAGGCTTAGTCCTCTCGAGGCTTCTCTCTGAGGACTTGGTTAGAGCAAAGCCTGTTACTGAGGTCATGAACTATGCTCTGATGCCTTGAGGAAGGCCAGCTCCAGAGCCTGCTCATGCCTTGGTTCTGAGTGTTTGTTATTGTCTTTGAAGGAAGGAGTACATTGTCATTATGAGGGGTGTGGACTTTGGGGCCATAGAGATCCTCAACAGTTAAGAACACTGGTTGCTATCCCAGAGGACTTGGGTTTGAATCCCAGCAATGGCATGGTGGCTCCCCATTGTGGGTAACTAGTCCCTGAGGATCTGACACCCTCTTATGGCCTCTACAGGCACTTCTGGCACGCAGTGTCCAGGCACACATGCCAGACACCATACACATAATATAAAAAGAAAGAAGCCGGGCGGTGGTGGCGCACGCCTTTAATCCCAGCACTTGGGAGGCAGAGCCCCATGGATCTCTGTGAGTTTGAGTCCAGCCTGGGCTATAGAGTGAGATCCAGGAAAGGTGCAAAGCTACACAGAGAAACCCTGTCTCGAAAAACCAAAAAAAAAAAAAAGTTTAAAAACATAGTGTGAGTTTTGGATCATGCCTACCGAGGTGGAAGCGTGAGCTGACCAGTGAGTGATCTTGGGTCACTTTCCATGTAATCTGTAAAGCAAGACAATACTACTAACTTTTCTGGGGGTGATGCAAAGATCACATGAGATAATGTGTATATTTAGTTTCATAGCCGCCACATGGCATTAGAGATTTTTTTTAAAGTTTTGTTTATATTGACAACAAGCCTTTCAATCTGATGTGCTGTGAAGTAGGTCCAGATCTGATAGAACTTTGAATAATATTTTGCATTTGGGTTCCATACAAGTAGTAAGGAGAATGGTGACTGTTTACACCTTTGTGAGCGGAGGAACCCCACTTTCTAGGGACATAGCCACTTTGTCACCAAGCTTTATCTGAATCCTGATCACATGTAGGGTGTTTTAAGATCATCACTTGGTATGATACTCTCCGCACTTAAATTTTTTTTTCTGTTTTTTGTTTTGTTTTGTTTTTGTTTTTTAACATAAGGTTTCATTTGTAGCCCTGGCTGTCCTGGAGCTTACTATATAGATAGATGAGGCTGGCCTCGAACTCACAGAGTTCTGCCTGCTTCTACCTCCTGAGTACTGGGATTACAGGTGTGTCACCATGCCTAGAAGGAAGTGCCTATTAGTTTACAGTTTGAGAGCGCAGTCCGTCATGGCGGGGAAGTCTTGGTAAAAGGGTCTGAGGTCACATTGCATTCTCAGTGAGTAGAGTGGTGAGTGCTGGCAGTTGGCTGACTTTCTCTTTTTCAGTCAGCCTGGGGCACGTGGAAGGGTGCTGCTCATAGTTAGGGTAGGTCTTCTCGCTTGAGTTCACCCTATGGAAAACCTCTCTCATAGACGTGTTCAGAGGTCCGTCTCCTTGTGACTGTAGCTCTTGTCAAGATGACAGCGTCCAGCTGGAGAGTGGCAGAGATGAGTAAGGAAGATTGAGGGGTACGAGGAACAGGTCCCACTTCTGTTAATGCCAGGTGGCATTTTGAGTACCTTCTGCCAGGTGGTATTCTTAGCATTTAGGTATACTGTTTCGTCATCCAGAACATTCTATGGGTACATGCTATTATTATTCTTTTTACGAGAATACTTGAACGAACAGGAATCATTGTACTTAACGGAAGTCTCAAATGTGTGACTCATAGGAGGAAAAGGCACCGATATCTTTTCATCAGCAGCCAAACACTCTTCGAGACTCCACTTGTAATCTTACTGAGCAGCAGCCCTATTTGGAAGGTTTTGCTACTCTGCCCTGTCAGCAAATAAAGAAATTTTGGAGTGTCATGGCGTAAGTCTCCTGTAGACCATCACTTGACTCTAGCACGGAGGCAGCTGAAACAGGACCACTGGGGAGGAGCACAGGTTTGAGACCCACCTCAGCTACACAATGAGGATGTCTCAAAATGACAACCAAGAGAAGGGGAACTGGTTAGGCAGCTTGCTGTCTTGTTAGGCGCAGTCTTTCTAAGTTTAGGGCCAGTGCCAGTCACGTGATGTCCTCATTCTTATGTCATCTCACTGCAAAAGGCAGCCTGAGTGACCAGCAGAAAACCGGTGTTGGCGTCACCAAAGCTTTCTGGCTACCAGTGTCCAGAAATGAGATGGTTTCCTCTGAATGTTTTGAACTGTCTGTGGCAGTGGTACAGGCTCCTACTTAATGCTCCGGCTGAGATGTTTTGGGAACATGGTTTGAGGCAGCATTCGGATGAGGGAGAAAACTTTTTATTGGCTGATGAATTATCTTTTATGCAATGATTAACTTTTTGTAACATTTCTTTATTTCCCATTTATTTGTATATATTTTGCTATGTTGGGGGTTGAACCTGGGGCTGCAAGCATGCCACACAGACTCTCAACTGTTGGCCTATATCCCTAGCCACAGATGGTGACTTTTAAATGCATTTAGAAAGATAAATTAAAATGCTTAAATTAAGTCGGGCGGTGGTGGCACACGCCTTTAATCCCAGCACTCGAGAGGCAGGTGAATCTCTGTGAGTTCGAGGCCAGCCTGGGCTACAGAGCGAGATCCAGGAAAGACACAAAGCTACACAGAGAAACCCTGTCTCAAAAAACAAAACAAACAAACACAAACAAAAAATGCTTAAATTAAACAATTACTTACGTTTATTTATTTGTTTGTTTGTTTCTGTGTCTGGGGGAGGAGTGCCTGTGCACAGATGTGTGTACGGAGAGCAGCTTTCCAGAGTGCCTGTGCACAGATGTGTGTATGGAGAGCAGCTTTCCAGAGTGCCTGTGCACAGATGTGTGTATGGAGAGCAGCTTTCCAGAGTGCCTGTGCACAGATGTGTGTACGGAGAGCAGCTTTCCAGAGTGCCTGTGCACAGATGTGTGTACGGAGAGCAGCTTTCCAGAGTGCCTGTGCACAGATGTGTGTACGGAGAGCAGCTTTCCAGGGTGCCTGTGCACAGATGTGTGTATGGAGAGCAGCTTTCCAGAGTGCCTGTGCACAGATGTGTGTATGGAGAGCAGCTTTCCAGGGTGGCTCTTCTACCATGCGGATCTTAGAGATCAAACTCAGGTTGTCAGGCTTGTTGGCAAAGGATCTTTACCCACTCAGCCGTCTTGCCAACCCTAAATGCTGTATTTTATAAGAGAGTTTTGTGTCTGAGTTGAGAATCATTGGTGAATTTACTATTGAGCTAAACTAAAACAATCTCAAGGAGACAGGCCATGAAGAATTCTCAGCCTTTTTTTTTTTCCTTGCATGGGATTTCTGAAACTTCACCCTGATTAGACACCCTTGTGGTGCCCGGTTCTGTTGGGGTCTTGGGTGAGAAGAGCTCCAATCCAAGGGTTAACTGACCCGTGCCATTCAGTAGCAGTGACCTTGGGTAAGTCATTCATAATTTGTAAACGAGTGATTGCGCATATGAGGTACAACCTTGGAGCAGCCTCTTGGGCAACCACAACACTTGTAAATGTTTATATATTTGGGGGATGGAGAAATGGTTCAGTGTTTAAGAGCACTGGCTGCTCTTGTAGAGGACCTGGGTTCAGTTCCCAGCACCCACATGGCTGCTCACAACTGTCTATAACTCCAGTTCCAGGGGATCATTCCCTTGCCGCCTTCTGATCTTTGTGGGTACCAGGCACACACATGGTGCCCATACACACATGTAGGCAAAGCACTCACACACATAAAACAATTTAAAAACCATTGTCCATTTCAATGTTTAAAAACCTTTTAAGATGTTTGTGTGTATAATGTGTATATATTCCTGTTTTATTTTTGGTTTTGATAAGGATTAAACCCAGGATTTGTACTTTCTTAGTAAGTGTTCTGTCTAAAGGTCTCTCCTCCTAAGAATGAATTCTAACACTGTGCACAGAGCTATTCTTGCAGTATTATTTAATGGTTAGAAACATTTATAAATGACATAAATGCCTAAAGGTGACCAAGCTTTTGGTGGAATCTTTATGTAATTTAAAAATCTTCAGAAACTACATAATAACATGCAAAATAGTCATGTAATTTTGAAAAATGTTAAATGATTTTCTTTAATGTTTATTCTGTGTTCAAAACCAAACCAAAAGCCAGGCAGTGGTAGTGTACACTTTTAATCCCAGCACTCGGGCAGTCAAGCAGATCTCTGAGTTTGAGGCCAGCCTGGTCTACAGAAGGAGTTCCAGGACAGCCAGAACTACACAGAGAAACCCTGTTTTGAAAAACCAAAAATAAAAAAACCTCCAAAGAACAGAACCAAAGGGACTTTCGCTAGAAGCACACTTGTGGTTCTCAGACTTTGAGACTCCTGTTTATTGACAGGAGAGATTTCATGGGAGCTGTAGAGGGTTTGTTGTTTTTTAGGAATAGTCCAAAGTATTAACATAAAAGTTACAACAGCTTAGCAAGATATGGTGCTGTACACTTGCAGCCCCAGAGACATTGGAGGCAGAGACAGGAAGAGCCTGTGTTTGAGGCTATCTGGCCTGGGCTTTGTAGAAATTCTGTTGGTCAGTCAATCAATTAATCAATCAATCAGTCAGTCAATATCAAGGCACTGTACTTAAAATTAAGATTCAAAATTGGGGCTGGGCGGTGGTGGCGCACACCTGTAATCCCAGCACTTGGGAGGCAGAGCCAGGTGGATCTCTGTGAGTTCAAGGCCAGCCTGGTCTACAGAGCTAGTCCAGGACAGGCTCCAAAGCTACAGAGAAACCCTGTCTTGAAAAACAAAAATTAATATTCAAAATTGGAATAACACAGTGTGCTGGCTAGTTTTATGTCAATTTGATACAAGCTATAGTCATTTTGGAACCTCAATGAAGAAAATGCCCCCACCCGATTAGCCTGTGGGCAAGCTTGTGGTGCATTTTCTTGATTGGTGATGGATGTGGGAGGGCCCGGCTCACTGGGTGGTGCCATCCTTGGACTGGTGGCCCTAGGTTCTATAAGAAAATAGGCTAAGCAAGCAAGGAAGAGCAAACTAGTAAGCAGAACTCTTCCATGGCCTCTGCCCTAGTTCCTGCCTCCAGGTTCCTGTTCTGAGTTCTTGCCGTGACTTCTCTCAGTGATGGTGAAATAAACCCTTTCCTTCCCAAGTTGCATTTGGTTATGTTTTATCACAACAATAGAAAGCAAGCTAAGACACAGAACGCTGCTTTTCCCAGATCTGATTTATTTTATTCACAGAAACAAACCATTGAGGAAGAGCTGGCTCAAAGACGATCCTGCCTGTGAGGGTTGGAAGCAGTGCCCGCATTTCCCTTTCTGTTCGAGCTCTGCCTCTGCTCACCATCACCACATCACAGCTGCTTTTCTGCCTGCTTTGTGGGTGCTATGCCTAGTACCCCACCTCACTGCAGGAAACTTGTCTGAGTAGGCACCAATCAGGACTGTTTTATAGCTGTTGGACTAGGGAAGGCAAAGAAAAGACTGAGGGTCACCTAAGTTCCTTCTTAGTTTGTTAGTATAGTAACCTCAGAGAGGAGGAAGATCAACCACCCAAGGGGACTAACTGTCTCTGACTTGGGCAGAGGGGTCCACTGTGCTCTTATCCATGGTCCGCCCTACGGCTCGACATCATCCCGAGCAAAGAATGAACGCTTTTTTGTCTCTCGTGCTGTTTCGGGCTCCAGCTGTTGTGAGGTTGTTCCTGTTAATTAATGAGAACCCAAGTAAGAAGTTCCCCTGAGAGCTAGGGTTGCCAGCAGCTGCTTGCTGGCATTTCCTCCCCACCCCCACCCTGTTGGCTTTTGGTACAACATCTCCCTACATAGCCTTGGCTGTCCTAAAACTCAGTACATAGCCCAGGCTGACCCCAAATTCACAGAGATCCACCTGCCTCTACCTCTTAAGTGCGGGGATCAAAGGTGTGCACTACCACGCCTGGCCATCCATATCCTTTTCAGCAGTGAAATATTAGAAAGAAAGTAATGTGACATGTGTCCTTTGGCTGCAGCTCTGTCCAGCCCGTCAGCTACCTTTCTTTCCCACAGTGTGTCCTGATCTTAGGGCCCAGCAGTCGGAGAGTTTGAGTTTGTGACCCTGGCAGACTGATAGCTAATTTCATTTCCATGCAGCTCCTCTGGGAAACTGGCTTCTCTTTATTATAATACTTGAAAGTCAGAAGAAGACTTGTCACAGTGTTCAGTAGACAAGCAGAAGGTTCTCTGGTCCAGCCATGTTTCCATCTGGCCTTGACTTACTGCCTACTGTGTGCCAGACAGTGTGAGGTTCACCAAGAGTAAACAGATTGGAAAAGAAAATGGAGTAACTGGTCTGTAGTATTTGAGGGGGGAAATAATTGCTTTCCTGTTTCAGAGAAGATTAGGAAAACTCCTTGCATCTATTTAATGTGTGTATGGGTACATGAGATTTATTTTCTGTGTATGAGTGTTTGCCTGCATGTATGTGCAGCATGTGTGTGCCTGGTGTCCATGAAGGTCAGATAGGGGTTTTACAGCCTCTGGGACTGGAGTTACAGATGGTTATGAGCTGCCATCATCTCTCCAGCCCCGATCTTTTCAATGTTGAGATACTGGGCATTGAACTCAGGACTTAGAACCTGCTTTGTAAGTGCTGTGCCACCGAACTACATCCCCATCCCTCTTTGACTCTTAATGTAAACTTCTATGGGTACAGTAAAAATTGATTATTCCACGGGGTGGTGGTGGCACACGCCTTTAATCCCAGCACTCGGGAGGCAGAGGCAGGCAGATCTCTGTGAGTTCGAGGCCAGCCTGGTCTACAAAACGAGTTCCAAGAAAGGTGCAAAGCTACACAGAGAAACCCTGTCTCAGAAAAAAAAAAAATTGATTATTCCAGCGTGGCAGTGGTGGCACATTCTATTAATCCTAGCACTTTACCTTCAATCCCAGCTCTCTGGAAGCAGAGGCAGGCAGATCTCTGAGTTCCAGTGAGTTCCAGTGAGTTCCAGGACAGCCAAGGCTACACAGAGAAACCCTGTCTTCGAAAAACAAAAACAAAAAGAATCAAGTACAAAGGAAGAGGGCAGGAAAGCTTGTTATTTGCTTTTTGCTTAGGCCCTTCCTTCTCCTGGGAATTTAGCTGATTGACTGTGCTGTATTTTAAAAAATGCCTGGGAGGAGACACAACATACAACAGGCCCACATGGGAGGTTTATTGAGGGGAGGGGAGACAGAAGGGGCAGACAAGGGCAGAGACCGGTAGGTCCCTGGGGATGGGAGCGGAAGAAGAGAAAGAGACAGGTGTACAAGGCCCGCCTTTTATAAGGAAACGTAGTGAATGTTCACAGGGGTGCTCTTAGTGACTGTAGCTGGGGTATATCCTGTCAAGACCCTAAGGGCAGGCCAGTACAGACCCTGAATGCTGACAGACTGTTCCAAAAGCAACCTTAGTGCCTGTGCCCGGCAGGTCACTGCCCTGAAAAGACCACCAGTGGCAAGGACGGTGGCTTCAGTTGCAAATGGGTTTTCTGGCCTCGCTAAGGGGTCACAAGGACTTAAGAGGCAGAGTTTGAGATTCCTGGAGCAGCCTCACCCTGGTGGAGAAGGTGATATCGTCCTCAGCATTTAAGATTGCAGCTCACAGGTCCTGGCTGTGTGGAATGTGTTCAAGAGTATTGATACATTTGGTTCAGGAGAACAGAAATTAAAACCCATAAGGAACTTCTGACCTTCATTTTCCTCTTGTGCAGGTGGATGGAAGCTTGCCTAGGAGAGGACCTGCCGCCCACCACAGAGCTGGAGGAGGGACTTAGAAATGGAGTCTACCTTGCCAAACTAGGGAACTTCTTCTCTCCCAAAGTGGTGTCCCTCAAAAAAATCTATGATCGAGAGCAAACCAGATACAAGGTGAGTTCTCTGCTTGGTGCTTAGATTATTTCTGCGTGCTTGAGAGGGGTTAGTACACTTGTTCTGTGTTCTTTCCTAACGAGCCCAGGGTGACGGAGTAGTGCAGAGATAGAAACAGTGGAAAAGGTTCATGTGTGCTTCTGGTAGCATGCTTCAGACAGGGCTATTGATTGAGAATTTCTCAGCCCTGGATTTTTTTTTTTTCATTCTTAGAAAGTAGAGGAAGTAACTGGGGGAATTACCACTGTCGGTCTCACTAGAATTAGGCCCTGAGTGTAGCTGTAGCAACTTTGGGAAAATTCTTACTGCAATACCAGAGTTCAAGATAAAATGGGAAAGAGACTTACTTTCGGAAAGCTTAGGTAAGTGGATGGACTGATTCCTGTGGCCGAGGCCATGGAAAGGACATTTGGGATTCTGAGAAGGACCAGATTTCCTCTCTCTAGAGTCCTAACAGGAACTTGCCCCCAATTTACTGTCTGAGGGGCAGTGGAGGACCGCATAGCCAGAGTGAGTGTAAGGGGTTCAGGATTGGGCCCAAAGCCATATGAGCTAAAGCCCCAGACTGTGAAAACGGTTTTTATGTTTATATTGAAATTCAGGTGAGGAAGGTAGAGGTCCTCAGCCAAGATCACTGCATGTATTAATTGTCTGAAATGAGACAAAGGAGGAGGAAAGATGTCCACGGTTCCCTGGGTACAGGCTGTGGTCTCTGCTCCAGCCTTTCGTAACCATCATAGCAGGGAGATTCACCTCATGCTGGCTGAGAAGTCAGAGAGTAGGGGCAGGAGACTGAAAGAAGAAACGGGGGGGGGGGGGGGGGGGAGAGACAGACTCCAGAGAGTGTCACCATGGCCGTCTCCCATCCCACTGGGTCAACCAGCCATGAACTTAATCAGTGCATTAATCACTGATGGTTAGTACCCTCACATTATAGTCGCCTCATTTCACTGTTAGCTGGGACTAACCCTGTAACTCAGGAATCTTGGAGGATATTCTAAATCCAAACCATGAGATCCTAAACAGAAATAACTTCAACTTCTTTTTTTAAAAGACAGGGTCTTGATATATAGTTCTGGCTGACCTGGAACTCAATATGTAGACCAGGCTAGCCCCAAACTCATAGATCCAACCTACCTATGTCTCCTAAGTGTGGGATTAGAGGTAAACACCACCATGCCTGGCTGGAAACGTCTTAAAAATTAAAGATTTAATATTTTGAATAAACAGTTATGCTGAAGACATCTTTGGAGCTACCCTGTCCTCCTTTCCTGAGGCAGGGTCTCACTTTGTATCCCTGGCTAATCCAGAACTTGCTATGTAGATCGAGCTGGCCTCAAGCTCACAGAGATCTGCTTCCCAAGTGCTAGGGTTAATGCAGGCCCTACCACACCCACACTGGAGCTGTTTGTGTAGACACTAACGCAGCAGGGTAAAGGCTTTGCTTGTTTTGTTTGACATAGGGTCTCACCTTGTAATCCTGGCTGGCCTGGAGCTTGTGACAATTCTGCTCCTGCTTCCTGAGTGGCCATCATGTGCAACCTTGTATTAATTTTTAAAAAATGATTTGCAGCAGCAGTTTTAAAAATATCCCTATTCAGATATCCTTTTGTAGCCGAGCATTGATGGCACATGTCTTTGATTCCAGCCCTTGGGAAGCAGAGACAAGTAGATCTCTGAGTTTGAGGCCAGCCTGGTCTACAAAAAGAGTTCTGGGACAGCCAGGGCTACACAGAGAAACTGTCTCAAAAAACAAAAAAGGAAACAAACAAAAATGTGTATCTCTCTCTTCCTCTGTAAAGTGATCTTGCCCCAAAGTAATAGACATAGGGGTTGGGGCTATAATCAGTGGTAGAGCTCTTGACTAGCATGTGTAAGGCCCTGGGTTTGATACCCAGAACCTTTAAAAATATAAGCAGATGGGCATTTGCAAGGATTACTTCTATTATGAGACCCTTCATTGACATAGTGTATAATAGTTGCCATTTTTGACTCTCCACACACCACACTAGCCTAAGTGGTTATGTGTGCACTGTCTCATACAGCTTGACAGCAGGAACACAGAGTAGCTATCCTAGATGAAATATCTCGGGCTGCAAGGGTGAGTGACTTGTCCACTGTCACCAGTCGATGTCCACGCCTGACATCTGAGTCTCTGGATAATGTGATTGCAGAGACCATGCTGTAAAGCACACTGGTAAGCGAGGTTCTCTGGGCAGTTTGTAAGTGAGAGGAGGGCAGGGTGCAGCTTCTTGGTACTGAGGTGTGAGCATAATGACTTGAGGAGGGAATGTTGTGGAGTCTCACGAGGGGGTTCACAAGAAGAGCTTTATATGGTGTTCACCAGCAGCACCTAACACTCCTGTGTTTCTTTCAGGCTACTGGCTTGCACTTCAGACACACAGATAACGTGATTCAGTGGCTGAATGCCATGGATGAGATTGGACTGCCTAAGGTAACTTCCCTGGTATTCATACTATTGGTGGTTTTGAAAAATAATAGCTCTCATTCAGCCTGTACATTATTCTGCATACCAACCAGTCATCTGCCCACCCTTCCTTCTATCCCTCCTTCCTCCCTGCCTTCCTCCCTCCCTCCCTTTACACCTTTCTTATTGGTTTTGAGACGGTGGTTCAAGCTCAAGCTGTAGCCTGGGCTGCCTTTGAACTCAGAATCCTCCTGCCTCAACTTCCAGAGTACTGGGGTTATAGGTATATAACAACATGCTGGCTGATTTGTTTCCTTCTCCTTATGATAAAGGTTCCTTTCAGGTTGACTTAGGCAATGAATTTTTTCTTTTATATTTGTCCCTTCTCCTCGTCTGCCCCTGTCCTTACCCCGGGGAAGTCTCCCGCGGTGGTATTTATTTCGACTGCATCATTCGGAGGTTGGCACTGTCGTGCACGCTTTTCTTTGTGTGCTTTTGCTGGGTGGTGCACATGCTAGACCAGCACCCTACCAACCGAGCCCTGAGCTACACACCCAGCTTGGCCTTAAAGATCCTCCTGCCCAAGCCTTCCGAGTGCTGGGACAGCAGGCATCATCCACCCCGTGCCTCTATACCTGCCTAGTGTACGTCAGCGGACTTCTTCATAGATGCACTTTATATAGTATAGAGATCCATCATTTTAAAGTGCACAGTAGTGGTTTTTACTTAATTCACAATGTCATAGAGATGTCACCTTCCGGCCTCTGAGTATTCATATCTTCAGGGAGTATGAAAGCTACCTCACATTTTTAATTGCTGAGGCAATATAATGAGGTGTGTGGTGGCTGTGGTTTTAACATAGGAGTGTACACCCCGAGTGTTTTGTTCAGTTTATTTTGTGTTGCCCTTAGTAAGTCGGCCTTTCCCGCCTACTCAGTAGTAGTTAGACATAGAAGATGCACTGTACCTCCACTTTCACAGTCGTGGTTTGGCTTTTTTCTCTTAAACATTTTTTTTGGTTTTTCGAGACAGGGTTTCTCTGTGTAGCTTTGCACCTTTCCTGGAACTCACTCTGTAGCCCAGGCTGGCCTCAATGCTGCCTGCCTTCTGCATCTAAAGTGCTAGATTAAAGGCATATACCACCAAGATCTGACTGACTGACTTCCTTCCTTCCTTCCTTCCTTCCTTCCTTCCTTCCTCCCTCCCTCCCTCCCTCCCTCCCTCCTTTCTTCTTGTTTTTGACATACTTCTAGGAATTTATTAACCCTCCTCCCCCCAATAATTTAAAAAGACATAGAAGCTGTATATAGAGTTTTCAGCAGTGCTTACGACAGGAGAGTAGCTGGAGAAGATACATGTTCCTTCAGCAGGGCAATCTCATGTCAAAGCTGCAAATACTGGTGCCCTTAAAGATTGTCTTTGAGAGGCCAGAGAGGCGGCTCAGCAGTTCTGAGTTCCGGTTGCTCATCCGGAGAACGTGGGTTTGATTCCCAGCACCCACACCACCTGTAGCTCCAGTTCCGGAAGCTCTGCTGCCCTCTCCACAGCTGCTAGGCCTGTACCCTGTGTGCAGACAAACGTGCAGGCAAAATGTTCATATGCGTAAAAATTGAAAAATGGTGATATTAAGTAAGGGGAGGAACACCGGTTTAAGGTTTTAAAAGCTTGTTCCCAGCAAAGATGAGATTTGTTTTCGTGTAAAAATAAAGTAGGTGTGCTTTGAAATGAAAAATTGGTAAGGAGAGGCTTTTCATTCCTGTGTGATGGGATTAGGGGGTGGTTTTTATTTTCTTTATACTTCCCCGTGGAGCCCGGGTTTTTGTAATTGAAGAAAGAATAAGAATAGAATTGAGAGGTAGAGTGACAAAGTGGTAGTCAGTCTCTGCCGCTCAGCACAGTGCTAAGCCCATCAGGGATCTGTTGAGCTGACTCAAATCCAGATCTGAGTCTTTGCCAGAGACCAGCCTTTGTCCTCACTTCCTCAGAGGCTGAAGCGCTCTTCTTTGTCCCACAAATGTCAGGAAATGCATTGCACCGGGTTGCTGTGGTTCCCTGGCCTTTCTGTGCACCTATACCTTCTGTTCCTGTTTTCTGTGATGTAAAATGCATGCACGTATAAAATACTGCACTGTGTACCTGT
Organism: Onychomys torridus; assembly: GCF_903995425.1. Taxonomy (NCBI): domain Eukaryota; kingdom Metazoa; phylum Chordata; class Mammalia; order Rodentia; family Cricetidae; genus Onychomys; species Onychomys torridus. The sequence goes on along the minus strand of NC_050443.1, from coordinate 60,932,292 downwards.
GACTTCCTGCCTCTTATAGAGTGTTGTCATCCGTGGGCAGTGACAATTTAACCTCCTTTGAATGGTGTTTAGAGTGTGTTTATGTCTGCTGTTGCTAAGTTGGTGGGGTTTTTGTTTGTTTGTTTTTGGTTTTTTGGTGGCACTTAGAGACGGACCCCAGGCCAGGCCTTCATGCATGCTAGGCAAGTTCTCTCCCCCTACTGTATCCTCAGCCTTCATTAGCTTTTATTTTGAGACAGTCTCACTAAGTTGTCCAGGCTGCCCTACAACTCACTCTGTATCCAGGCAAACCTTGAACTTAGGATTCTTCTGACGTAGCCTCAAAAATTTAGAGCTACCCTGGACTCTTCATCCACTCCTTTCCCAAACTTTCTTCATTTATTTGAGATATCTCTTTTATCCATCCACCATCACAGCTTTCCAGCCTGCTCCTCCAGCTTCCCCACCTCATTGTCAACACAGCCCAGGTCATGTCTCCTGTAGCATCTCAAAAGCCTCCCTTCATCCTTTGCGCCAAAGCTAGGGTACATCTTTGTGTCCTACTTGCCAAGTCTGTCTCTGAACATGATCACAATCATCTGATTCCATTCTACATAGCTCCCTCTTTTTCTAGTACTTGCTAGAATATGGTCTGTGCATTTCAGAAAGCTTTAGACTTGCCTTGCTCTCTTACAAACACAAGTGTTCTTGTTATTGCCCCTGAAGAGCTTTTGCTGAGGTCTTATCTGTCCGGGTAAAGGTCTTTATTCTTTTCCAGATTCTTCAAACCACTTCATTCAGTCTATTTCTTTTATTTCTCCCTAGATTTTTTACCCAGAAACCACAGATATCTATGATCGGAAGAACATGCCAAGATGCATCTACTGTATCCACGCTCTCAGGTAACCGGACTTCTCGGTAAAATGGTCACTTAAGGATAACTTCTTAGTCAAGCCTGTATCTTTTTTGTTTGTGGTAGAAGAATGAAAGAGATTTTACATCGGCTTCAGGATTTTCAAATGGGATAAAAGGCTATTATCCTTACAGAAACACCTGTGTTTTTCCAGGGAGCAGAGAGAAGGGATTTGTTTATCCCCATAATATATTATTGTTGCAAAAACATGGTGTAATCTTTCATTATTGACCTAATGCCTCTCTGGACTCTGCATCTTAATCAGGGTGTGGTCTCCTTTATTCCAGTAATCTAGGCCCTTGCCATTGGTAAGCTATTTATTCATTAAATAACTTTTACACCACCACAAGTATGATAGGAAATAAAATATCGTTTCATGGGAAATGACCCAATTTCAAGTTCCCACTTCTTTGAATCAGCAGGAAACAGTGCTGTGTCTGAAGGGAGGGTTGGGGAGATGAGGATGTACACTGGTAGCTGGGAATGGTAGTGTTGTGAGGGGCCCACTTCTGCCTTTTTTCCCCCAGCATACTCTTGTGGAGTAAGGGATTAGAGATTTAGATAGAAATATAGAGGGGAGAGAGACAGGTAGAAACACAGGATAGTCTCGGGAGGGCCTGGATCCTAATCCACCGGCCCCTTCTGTCTCTTCTAAAGGGGCTTTTATAGGAATGCCAAAGGGTGAAGCAAAAGACCTCCCCTTCACACAGCCAAGTGCAGACCATCCCAAACACCCGATAACCATGCACGTGGTCAATCTATCTCGTTATAAAGCCCTGTTGGGTAAAGCAAGCTCAGATCTCCCTAGGAAACCTCTGTGGGCTCCCACATAGAATAATATTTTATCACATTTACTTCATGGCTACAGGACTGAAGGAGAAGGTTGGGGAGGAAGTGGGGCATGAAGGTGAGATTTGTTTGTTTTATGTAGCCTCTTGTATGTGTGCTTAATCAATGTTAATTTTATGGATGAAAGTGGACCTATAGCATGGATGCATAAGAAGCCTGCTATCTCTAGTTGAGTCTAGGACCTCACACATGCTAAGCATACATCAGCGACCGAGCTGCCCCATCTGGGGTTTTTTTAATGAGACTGAGGATTCTTGCTATCACCAGCATCATTGTGAGCATGCAGAAGAGTGAATAGCTGGTTAGTGCATCTCCTGTGTGAAGAGAGTAGCAAACTCAAATGCATGGGTCTGAGCCAAAACCTGGTTAGTTCTCAGCATTGTGATTGGCTTTGCGTGCGGAGGTCTGTCTGTGTTGATAACCTGGGGAAGGCTGTGTCTACAATGGCCATCTGAACTTGGCAGGCATGGAGGCGAAGCTGGCAGAATTCCTCTCTGCTCCTCCTGTAGCCTCTGATGAAGCCTGGGTCCCAAGCCCTCTATTCTCTGAAATCGGATGAAGAATTAGCGGTGCCTTTCTAATGATGGCGTCAGGACAAAGGGAGGAAGTACACTATTGTTCTCCGGTCTCTTGCATATGCAGTCTCTGCTTAGAAAGCACACACAGAGCAGAGTGTTCTGCCTCGGGATTTTCGGTTTCTTTCCTCCCATTTGTTCCCCCCCCCCAAAGGTAAGGTGGCAGCACCTGATCAGCACTTGATAGTATGTCAGAAGGGCCTCAACAGCAGCTCCCAGGGCAGATCCCCACCTCACTATTGGGGGCCGTCCTCTTCCTTTGTACCAGCAGTCACCCAGGAGCTGCTTACCACACTTTCAGGTAGTGCCAGAGGTCTTCCCCACAAAGAGTTTTAACTGACAGTATTCCAGAGATAGTTATTACACCTCAGTTATACTCAGCTGTTTTGTAGGTAACATTCCATTCTCTGTTGTTTGTACATTTATTTTCTTTTCCCCTGATATTTTACATTTGGAATTAGAAGGATCAGGTGTTCTAGGTCATCCTTGGCTATATAGTGAGTTCCAGGCCAGCTAGGACTGCGTAAGACCCTGTCTCCCCCTCTCCCCTCCTAAAAGCAAATTTAACCAAAACTCCACTGATTTTGGTGTTAACTGGGCCCATAATCCTTTACCTTATATTTAGAAAAGTAAAAATCCTTCATGTGGAAATCGAGTTTAGGTTACTATGAGTCCTGGGGATCAAGCTCAGGTCGTCAGGTTTGATGGCCAGTGCCTATGCCTGCCGGGTCCCAGCGCCAACTCCTTCCGATGGGTCTTTATTTCTTCTTCCTGTGTTTTGCTGATGTAAAGTGCATGCCTGATCTCTTCTAACCTGTTGATTTTGATCTGTTTGAGCTTGAGAATCAACCTGACAACAGGCTTGTAGACATTTATCTCTGGAAGATTCACTGGCGAGCTTTACCATCCTTCCCTTGTGGAGCTTAGAGTCTAGATTCTTTTTGTTTTTTGAGACAGGGTTTCTCTGTGTAGACTTGGCTGTCCTGGATCTCGCTCTGTAGACCAGGCTGGCCTCGAACTCACAGAGATCCACCTGTCTCTGCCTCCCGAGTGCTGGGATTACAGGCGTTCGCCACCGCTGCCCGGCTGAGTCAAGTCTTATTATTCTCTGAAGCGGGAAAATAATAAGATACACTTTATTTTAAACTTTTAATTAACCCGGATTAAGCTTCTTTGTCAGTAATAGGAATTTTATTGAAGCAAGATTTGCTCTCTGAATCATTTTCATGAGACTTGTTTAAAATGTTTTATTACTTAAAACTTAGAAACACAAGTGAAAAGACCTCTCTAGTGCTGACAGAATGTCAGGTATTTTAACATTAACATCTAATTACACATTAACTTTGTGCCGCAACGGGACTTGAGTTGGAGTCTAAGGGAAACTTTCATCCATCGTTCCACTCCTCGGGGTGGAAAGTGTGCCACGGCAGAACTGTCTGTCGCAGCATGGAGACTGGGCGTGTCCCTCTCCCCCAGTGCCACCCTTTCATCTGAGCAGCAACCGCTGCACGTGAGGCCTCACTCTTGCACATTGGTGTCTTCTAGTTTGTACCTGTTCAAACTGGGCCTGGCTCCTCAGATTCAAGACCTGTATGGAAAGGTTGACTTCACAGGTAAGGAGGGACAGAGGCTTGGCAGCAAATGGATGACTCGTGGTAATCGCCTGGGAAGTTCACCAGGACCTGTCCAAAGGAGAAGGCCGTTAGGATACTCCCTCAGGAAGATGGCAGGCCTAAGTAAGCTGCCCTGTAGTGTGGTAGGAAGAACGTGAGCCTGGGAGTCGCAGACTCTGCTCTTTGATTTGTGATGTGGGAGGATTGGTGAGTTTAGTTTTCTTATACGTATTTTGATATGTGAGTGTCAATTGTCTGGGGTAGTAACAAGCATCAAATGGCAGTATGCGGAGCTGACATTAAATGTCTCCATGTTATAAAAAGAGCTTTATACAGTGAAGTCTTTCCCTTCCCACTGGACCTGTTGGAGAAAGCTAAGGGTCAGGAGTAGGGAGTGGGGTGGTTCAGATGTGACAGTTTCGTTATCTTAATTTGTGAGCTCTTGGTACACACTTCCTGTGTGTTGTAAACACAGCAGTACCTGTTAGAGACTGGAAATCAGTCAGGCAGCCCTGTTGGTTGGCCTCTGAGGAGAGAGAGACTAATAGCAGATGGCCTGATGTAAGCAGGTACACTAGAGATTGTATTAGGAGACTAGAGCCAGGTGGGTCCAGGTTTTCTCTGAGAGCTAGCTGTGAGAAGTAAAGGGTCCATCAGAACAACCTTAATCCTTCCCGAGAACAGTTGTCTTCAATGACTAGGGACCTCCCACTAGACCCACCTCTTAAAGGGCTCGGTACCTCTCACAGCCCCACTATGTGGACTGAGCCTCTAACATATGGACCCTTGTGGGCTAAGCCACATTCCAAGCCATAGCATTTTGTGTATTTGTTATAGTCAGGTGCTTGAAGAGATGAAGGCTTGGGAAGGGTATGGACAGTGGTAACATTGGTTAAGAGTAAGATTCAACTCCTCAATTGGTGATTGTTTTATCAGCCTACGAGTTTAAAATCGGTAGTAAAGCTTTTATCTATAATACTTTTCCTTTCAGGAAACTCATTTACTAGACTCAGGAAAAGGTCAAAGTTTAGTTGTTTTCTTTATCATTTGGCTTTCTGCCTTAGAAAGGAAATTGAGTAGCAGCTAGTGATTTGGATTATAAAGGCTCAGATAATGGATTGTGAGTTAGTCATTAAATTCTCTTTAAAGCCTCCATTCATCCATAGATTACTGTAGGAAATGCTGTGAATAGCATTATGTTCCCAGTGGTACACACACCTTTAACTCCAACACTCAGAGGCAGGTGGATCTCTGAGTTCGAGGCCAGCCTGGTCTACAGAGCAAGTTTAGGACAGCCAGGATACACAGAGAAATCCTGTCTTGAAAAACAAACAAACAAACAAACAAACAAACAAACAAACAAACTGTGTCCTCTGGGTCTTCTTGTTTTATAGTTATGTTTGATGCTATTGATAATAGTAATGAGCTGACATTTATTGATGACATGCGATATAGCAGGTACTGTACTAAGTACTTTAATACAATATTTTCGTAATCTTTGATCAATTAGAGCAGAGGCCGTTTTATCCCATCTTATAGTTGAAGAATCTGATCTCCTGAGTTATGCAAAGGTGCTTAACTTGCTTGACTGGGTCTTCATTCTCTTCTGCAGAGGAGGAAATCAACAACATGAAGATCGAGCTGGAAAAGTACGGGATCCAGATGCCTGCCTTCAGCAAGATCGGTGGCATCCTGGCCAATGAGCTTTCTGTGGATGAAGCTGCATGTAAGGGAGCCTTTCTGGGCTGAAATGGGCTTTGCTCACTGTGGCTAATGCTGTGCGTGGGTCTCTGGCCTGAGCTGCTTTGATCTAGAAGTACTTTTAGACCCTGCTCTAGCCCTATGCCGTGGTTTTTGGAAATAGATGATCAGTTTTTGTTAAAGACATTAGAAAGTGAGTCCTGCATTTCAGCACCTTTGGGGATCTTTTTCTTACGGTATTTACTACGTAATTAAGGGTGAACATTGTTTCATAGCAAATATTCTTGGCCAGGTTGCCTTATGAATATTTAGCATGAGCTGACCATTCCAAGGGATTCCAGGTAGAATTGCTGCTCTGTGCACAGGGAGGAGATAGCAAATGGAGAGCCAGGTGGCTCCTCTAGCCCTGCTGGTTATCCTGCTCAGCAGCAGCTGGTTATCCTTCTCAGCAGCAGCTGGTTATCCTGCTCAGCAGCAGCTGGTTATCCTGCTCAGCAGCAGCTGGTTATCCTGCTCAGCAGCTGGTTATCCTGCTCAGCAGCAGCTGGTCTCAGCAGCAGCTGGTTATCCTTCTCAGCAGCAGCTGGTTATCCTGCTCAGCAGCAGCTGGTTATCCTGCTCAGCAGCAGCTGGTTATCCTGCTCAGCAGCAGCTGGTTATCCTGCTCAGCAGCTGGTTATCCTTCTCAGCAGCAGCTGGTTATCCTGCTCAGCAGCAGCTGGTTATCCTGCTCAGCAGCAGCTGGTTATCCTGCTCAGCAGCAGCTGGTTATCCTGCTCAGCAGCTGGTTATCCTTCTCAGCAGCAGCTGGTTATCCTGCTCAGCAGCAGCTGGTTACCCTGCTCAGCAGCAGCTGGTTGCCCTGCTCAGCAGCTGGTTATCCTGCTCAGCAGCAGCTGGTTACCCTGCTCAGCAGCAGCTGGTTATCCTGCTCAGCAGCAGCTGGTTATCCTGCTCAGCAGCAGCTGGTTATCCTGCTCAGCAGCAGCTGGTTATCCTGCTCAGCAGCAGCTGGTTACCCTGCTCAGCAGCAGCTGGTTACCCTGCTCAGCAGCAGCTGGTTATCCTGCTCAGCAGCAGCTGGTTACCCTGCTCAGCAGCAGCTGGTTACCCTGCTCAGCAGCAGCTGGTTGCCCTGCTCAGCAGCTGGTTATCCTGCTCAGCAGCAGCTGGTTATCCTGCTCAGCAGCAGCTGGTTATCCTGCTCAGCAGCAGCTGGTTATCCTGCTCAGCAGCAGCTGGTTATCCTGCTCAGCAGCTGGTTATCCTGTTCAGCAGCAGCTGGTTATCCTGTTCAGCAGCAGCTGGTTATCCTTCTCAGCAGCAGCTGGTTATCCTGCTCAGCAGCAGCTGTTTATCCTGCTCAGCAGCAGCTGGTTGCCCTGCTCAACAGCAGCTGGTTATCCTTCTCAGCAGCAGCTGGTTATCCTGCTCAGCAGCAGCTGGTTACCCTGCTCAGCAGCAGCTGGTTATCCTGCTCAGCAGCTGGTTATCCTGCTCAGCAGCTGGTTATCCTGCTCAGCAGCAGCTGCTTACAGTACTGTGTAGCGTGCACCCCTTCCCTCCCGTCTGGAAGCTCAACGTGCTGAGTATTGGTTTTGTTCGTTTGGTTTCAGTACATGCTGCTGTCATTGCTATTAATGAAGCGATAGACCGAAGAGTTCCAGCCGACACATTTACAGCTCTTAAAAACCCCAATGCCATGCTTGTCAATCTCGAAGAACCCCTGGCTTCCACGTACCAGGATATTCTTTACCAGGCCAAGCAGGACAAGATGACAAATGCTAAACACAGGGTAAAAGTCGACCTCTTCTCAATAAACTTCTCTTCCTCCATGTTTGGTAAAGCTGCATTTTCAAAGCTGCTTATCGGGATGTAGTTTATGTTTAGTACGGTTTGTCTTTTTTGGGTATACAGTTGAGTTTTGATAGACGGGTGTGTGCTTATTTAGCTGTCCCCGCCAAGAGTCCCTGCTGCCCCGATGCTACCCTCTCCCTCTGTGTAGCCCTGGCTGTCCTCATTCTGTAGCCCAGGCTGGCCTCAAACTCAGAAATCTGCCTGCCTCTGCCTCTCGAGTGCTGGGATTAAAGCTGCGCACCACCGTGCCCGGCTGGCTCTCGGTCTGTTTTCTTTCTCGCTACATTTTACCTTTCCTAGAATTTCCCATAAATGTAATTGCTTACACATAGTCTTCTGGTTTTCCTCTCCCATTTCACACTTGTGTGTGGCCATCTCAAGTCAGTTTGAACAGTTTTCTTTTGATCTCCAAATACTGATATGGCCCTTCTCCATTAGCTTCTCTGGAATGAAATGTATAATTACTATTGTTATAAGTATGTGGGAGTTGTTAAAGTTTTATTCTAGTAGTTGTAGACCAGCTTGAACCACAGATGAGACCCTGCCTCAAAACAAAGCAGCCATGGCGCATGCCATTGATCCCAGCACTCGGGCAGAGGCAGGTGGATCTCTGTGATTGAGCCCAGCCCTGGTCTATATAGCGAGTTCCAGGTCAACCAGGGATTCATAGTGAGACTCTGTCTCAAACCAAAAACAAGGGCCCGTGAGATGGCTCAGCAAGTAAGTCACAGAAGCCTGAGGACCTATGTTCAATCACCAGAACCCATGTTAAAGGTGAAAGGAGAGAACCAACTCCACAGAGCTGTTCTTTGCCACATATACATGCTGCCCCCACCCCTCCAGCATACCCATAACAATAATAAATGCTTAGCTAGCCTTTTAAGTCAGTGATTGGAATGTCTTGGTTCATTGAGAGGTATTCACATGTCAAATTAAGGTCTGTGTATGCATTTTTTTTGTCTCTTTATTATAGAGCAGGGATTTTAAGCCCCAAGATAGGTGCTGAGTAGGCTTTCAGGCCGGTGGTGAGGCCATGCCTCTGCCTGTATCATCAGTGAGAGGCTCCAGGCTGGTGCCTGCAGAAGCCCTCTGCTCTCAGGCAAGGATGCCAGCGTAACCGTAACCCACTGCCCTCATCAGGCAGGGCGGTTTCCCCGGTGTTTCCTTCCTGGCCCAGCTCTGGAGGAACCCCTTGCTGTTAATATCAAGTGGACTGGGTCTTGTGTTTTCAGCTGTAGTCATGTAGCTATGTTATGTACAGAAGACTCGTTTCTTGGTTTCGTCATGGTTGGGGAGAAGTCCACACAGGGTTCTCTGGGCTCTTAAGAGACCTGGCTAATCTCTACCCTTTTTGCTCATCCTCAGACAGAAAACTCTGACAGAGAAAGGGACGTTTATGAGGAGCTGCTCACACAAGCTGAAATTCAAGGGAATGTAAACAAAGTCAATAGTAAGTATGGCTCTGCGTTAGAAACCTGAGGAGGGTCCCTAGAGCAGTCTGACTGTCGATGTGCTCAGTTAGGATGTAGCTGAACGTGTCGCTTTAGCTGTCAGTGGGTTGTGTAGTCCGAGCTCGGTGTAACCTGTGCTCCTATTTCTGTGTCTGCTCTTTGTTGTCCAGTCTGTTTGTCCTCCCCTTTTCCTTTCCAAGCTGGGTTTCGACCCCAGGGCCTCTGCATGCTGAGCACAGGTTCTGCCCCAGCCCCGCCCCCCGGCAGTGGTGTGTCAGGTGTGATTGGGTAGGCTGTGTGGCATTCGGACTCAGTGGACGTCAGTAGTAGCAACCCTTCGTTAATCGTACAGGATGAAGTATCCACTGAGATACCTCATCTAAACCTTACCATCTTTGCCATCAGATGCTACTAAGTGTTGATTTGCATATTTAAGTGGTAAGTTGAGAGGTAGGAAAGGCTCACTGACTAGAGGCTTCTGTAGATGGGGAGACTATGAAGTGTGTGTTTAGAGAAAGCCTGGCTGTTAACTACATTGTTTTCTTTTGTGTCCCTCCACTGCTGTCAAAGCTCCATGACTGTGAGGGACCTTTGTTGGGCTAAAGGAATAACATGGTCATCAAGAAGAGCTTTGGGCATGCTGTGTCTAGATTATCTGCACTCTTGCTTCATTGAGAGCCTCACGCAGGGGCTGGTAGCTAAGTCCTATTCTATGATCTTTTCTCTGTGAAGGTCTTTTTGCCAGGAGACATCCCTGTTCTTTCCACTCTAAAGACTTTGGGCTGAAAATGGGACCAGTCGGCCTCCCCAGAATGGATGTGGTTTCCTAGGATTCACAAGGTCTGGAATGAGCACAGTGGTGACTGGCCTGACAGTGTCCTCCCGTAGAAAGTTGGCTTTCCCAGCATGCTGATGCTAGAACAGCAGAGTTGACAAGACAGGCTAGTGAGGAGGTGGACTATAACAGCTAAGTGCTGGTTATCTTGGAAGTTAGGGTGTGTAAGGCCACAGCCATGCTAAGGAGTGAGCATGCCCCGATGTCTTTGTTTAGTTTTGTTTTTTTGAGACAGGGTCTCTATGTAGCTCTGGCTATCCTGGAACTCACAGAGATCCACCTGCCTCTGTCTCCCAAGTGCTGGGACTAAAGATGTGTGCCACTACTAACTGGCTCCACCCCTGATATCTTTAGACTCAACAGACCTGTCAGGGAAACATGGCCTTATCTCAGAGACCCTTTTCACAGCAAGGGTTGCCTTTGTATTATTGATGAGCTCTTTCAGCCACCCAAAGCATTATTTACTTTTAATTTATTATTAGTGGTAGCAGTAGTACATGGATGTGCATGTGTGGGCACATGTACTTGTAGAGGTCAGAGGACCCGTGGAATTGATCCTCTCCCCCCACCTTTACATGGCTTCCAGGGCTTGAACTTAGGGTTTTACCTGCTGAGCATCTCTCCAGTTCCAAAGATGCTCAGTTTCTTCCTCAGTGCTGCTGGGATGAAACCCCGGGCACTGGGCATGCTGAGCAAGCTCTACCACTGAGTTACAGCCCCAGCCCAGAGAAGGATCTTAAGAGAAGGCTCCTTGAAGGAAAATGCACTTGACTCTATATATTTAACTGTTAAGAAACAATCATATGCATTAGCTGTTGTTTATATTCTAAAATTAAGTTTATTTTGTTTCACTTTTAAAAAAAGTTACCACCCCAGCTCAGGTGTCAGTTAATTGAATTGCAGACACAGGGACAGTTTCCTAGGAGCCAATGTGAGATCATAAATCCAAAGCAACTTCTCACTGAGACTATCGCTTACCTTTGAGTGTGAGAGTGTGCCTGTGTGTGTGTGTGTGTGTGTACACACGCATGCGTGCACCCAAATGCATGTGAGTGTTTAATCTTAGTTGTTTTCAGGGCTGGGAATTGAACCCAGGTCCTTACTCATACCCAGCAAGCACTACCGCTGTGCTGCGTCCCTGCCCCAGCTCTACGCCCCTGGTTTCCCCTTGCGAGGACTGGTTTATTTGAGACTTTGTCTCTCTTGGGCTGCTGTGTGGCTTTCTGAGAGAGCTTGTGATTTGCTTCTCTTTTTTTTTAACTAATCACTCAAAGTTAAGTATTGCTATGTCCTAAATATTTTAATTTTTAGTGTTTTATTGGTTTTGCTACATTAACCATAAAGTCGGATATTTATCTCTGAGTGGGGTGGCAATAACACTGTATTTTTTGTTTTCTGAAAAGAAATGGACTGTAAATGATATATACAGTATCGATAGTTTCTTTTCTTTTTCTTTGTTTTTGTTTTCTGAGACAGCGTTTCTCTGTGTAGGCCTTGGCTGTCACTCCCTCTGTAGACCAGGCTGGTCTTGAATTCACAGAGATCTGCCTGCCTCTGCCTCCCAAATGCTGGCCTAAAGGCATGCGCCATCATGCCTGGCTTTAAATTTTGTGTGTGTGTGTGTGTGTGTGTGTGTGTGTGTGTGTGTGTGTGTGTGTGTATGTATAGCTATAGTTTCTTTTTAGTTTTTTTGAGACAGGATTTCTCTATGTAGCTTTTGGAGCCTGTTCTGGAACTCATATTATAGACCAGGCTGACCTCGAACTCACAGAGATGCACCTGCCTCTGCCTCCCTAGCGTTGGGATTAAAGGTGTGCACCACCACTGCACGCAGGTATAGTTTCTTGAATCAGAAATTGCTTTATTCTGGCTTTCAACCTAATAAACCTTATTTATTTTACATTTGTGAAGGGCTTTCATGTGTATGATTTCATTTATTCCTAAAAGTCCACCTAGGAAGACTATTTTGAGGAAGGAGAGAGGAAGAATGAGGGGGGAGGGTAGACATGTAGATGGACATGATTGATGGATGTCTGAATGTCACAGGGATCCCACAAGTAGAAGACATCTCCCAACACAGAAAACAAACAAACAAACAAAAAAACAAAAAAACCCAGATTGTCCCCAGACTGAGCCAGGCATGGTGGTGTGGTGCGCGCTTAAAGTCCCTCCCTTCAGGAGGCTCTGCAGGGGGGTCACCCAAGTCCTCAAGCTAAAGACCAGCTTGGGCAACACATTGAGACACCCCATCCCCAGTCACCCTATGGGAGGCATCTCTTTATTATCATTTTCTGATGAAGAAGCATCTGGGTTCCCCTGTCATGTGCCTTCAAGTTCTGTGACTAAAAGAGTATTGAGAGGAAGACACAGCCCCTCATCTTTGCCGTGTGGACGGCCTTTGTCCACTGCTGACTGCTGTGTGTTAGGGTCTCTTAGTTAGGGTTACTATTGCTGTGTTGAAACACCAGGACCAAAACAACTTGGGGCGGGGGAGAGAAGGGTTTATTTGGCTTATGCTTCCACATCACAGCTCGTCACGGAAGGAAGTCAGGACAGGAAGTCAGGACAGGAAGTCAGGACAGGAACTCAGGGCAGGATCCTGGCGGCAGGAGCTAGTGCAGAGGCCATGGAGGAGTGCTGCTCACTGGCTGGCTTCCCATGGCTTGCTCAGCCTGTTTTCTTATAGAACCCAGGACCTCCAGCCCAGGGATGGCACCACCCACCCTCCCCCATCAGTCACTGATTCAGGAAATGTCTTACAGCTGGATCTTACAGAGGCATTTTCTCAATTGACTCTAGCTGTATTAACATAAAACTAGCCAGCACGGGGAGACAGCAGTCCGGTGGGTTCAAACACCATGAAAGAAGTGGTTGAAGGGACTAAGGTTGTTAGTGAGGTATATGCTGTCACTGTAGGCGAGAGTTGGATGAACTGGTCCAGGGCAAGAACTCAAAAGATTTTTTAAAATCAAAATTGTCCAAAGGTATAAATTGTCACAGAAGACGCTTTTTTCTGATTGTTTCAGTTTGGAAACATCATGGGAAAGACGGGACGTTTTGAGGAGTGTAGGAATTGGTTGGTCTGGTTTGGTGGGCCCATCAAGATGCCGAGCCATCCATAGCTACAAGCTTTCAAGTAGGCCTGGGATGTGGCGGAAGTGTGTAGACTGAGGAACAGTCTGCTTGGAGACCCCTCAACTTAATGGCTTTCATGTTCTCTTCAGGTTCTCTTACTCTAGAATCTTGACCTTCTGAGCTGCAGGAGTGCTAGCCCTGGGCTGTCTCCGCAGTTTGGAGCTGCGATTGTTTTGGGGTGTGTGGGGAGATTCTCTAGGCTGCTGTGCTGTTAGATTGGTTTTAAGCCTTTGCCTTTCCCCCAGCATTCTCTGCCCTGGCCAACATCAACCTGGCGTTAGAGCAGGGCTGTGCGATGGCCCTGCTCAAGGCTCTGCAGTCACCGGCTCTGGGCCTCCGAGGGCTGCAGACCCAGAACAGCGACTGGTACCTGAAGCAACTCCAGAGCGACCAGCAGCAGAAGAGACAGGTGGGCTGCCTGGCCTTCTTGATTCTGTGCTCAGCCCCCCAGGTGTCTGCCCCTGGCTTCCACACTGTCCCCCCCCACCCAGGTGTCTGTCCCTGGCTTCTACACTGTTCCCCCCACCTAGGTGTCTGTCCCTGGCTTCCACGCTGCCCCCCAGGTGTCTGTCCCTGGCTTCCACTCTGCCCCCCAGGTGTCTGTCCCTGGCTTCCACTCTGCCCCCCAGGTGTCTGCCCCTGGCTTCCACACTGTCCCCCAGGTGTCTGCCCCTGGCTTCCACACTGTCCCCCAGGTGTCTGTCCCTGGCTTCCACACTGTCTCCCAGGTGTCTGTGTCCCTGGCTTCCACACTGTCCCCCAGGTCTCTGGCTTCACTTCTGTGTGGTCTCTCGGGTATTTACATGGCCATTCCCTAATACAACTCTTCCTTAACACAACTTAGGCTGGTGGCATTTTAAATTTCAACTAGAGTACATACACATTCTCTAAAGCCCAGTTTTACTCTCCATTACCCACTCCTCCAGTCCCCTCCCTCCAAGGGAAGTCTGAAGTCTTTCATTCTTCCTTCAAGAAAAGCCCATGTCACTGGTTTCCTCTGGCTAACACTGGAGAATACTTCAGGTGCTCCTCAGGGTGGATCATGTGGGATTCCACTTGTATAGGCTTTTCCCTGAAGATCAAATAGGAAAGCCTCCTCTTACTTGTCTAGATAAAGACAAGTGTACATCTTACAAATTCCCAGCATGCATTGGTTAAATAAGCCACATTACTACCCTTGCGAGTCCATAAATATTTACTCATAGAACATTTCAGTGCTTTACACACACACACACACACACACACACTCACACATGGGCATGTGCCGATATACTAGAATATGGAAAGCCACTGTACCCCAGGTTTGGCAAGGGCTTGGTTGTATGAAGCCTGGAGCCGTCTCTTACGTCTCTGGTTCTCTGTCCCTTGTGTCTGCCATGAAGAGAACTTTCAGCCCCAGAGGCCTACACATGAACAATCATCCCCACAGTGTCCTTTGCTTTCCCTAGGGTGGCCAGACTGACCCCTTGCAGAAGGAGGAGGTACAGGCCGGAGTGGACGTTGCCAATAGTGCTGCCCAGCAATACCAACGAAGTAAGTCCCTTAGCCCCAGGCCAGGGAAATGTTCACGGGGAGGAAAGCTGTGGCTTTGTCATTTAAGGGTCTGGAGTTGTGTCACCTGGTACCTGAGCCTCCTGGTCATGATGAAAAGCCACATACTTTTGGTGGCCACAGGGTTCTTGTAGTTTTTAAAGCAGAACTGGAGTCCCGCAGATTCACTCTGGCTAAAGAAGCCTTTGTGGGTAGTTAGGGAAGTGTCTGGAGAAGTTGGCACTTAGAGGGTAGAGATTTGGGCTGAGGAGGAGAGAACATTCCTGATTGTGGCAGGAAGGAGAAAAAGAGTAGAGCAGTAGACAGTGCCCACGGGCAGGGGAGTTCAGAGCAGTGGCTGCTCTGCCGGAATGCTGCACTTGGTCGTTTGGGCCAGTGGCGTCAGGTGCAGGTGGGGAGCTTTGAAGGGCAGCCTCATTAGAAAACGGTGATCGCACACCTGCTGACTAGTGCAGGCAGGAAATGGAGGCGAAGAGGGAAGGGACTCTTTTTTTTTTCTAGACCCAAGCTGGGTTTTATTGAAGTGCTAAGTGTGAGCTCCAGTCAGGGTAGCCAGGGAAGGGAGGACAAAGGTGTAAGCTGTGAAGTGATGGGTGACAGACCCCGTGTCCATGATCCTGCCTCCTCTGTCAGCCACAGGATGAGTAAGCACCGGTAACTGGGCTCCCTCCCCCAGCATGCTCAGTCCTGCAGCGCCCCAACCTGTGGGCCGTCTTGTACCCGGGTCAGGCACAGGAATGCAGGGGAACAAAAGGTGCTTTCCAGGACAGGAGGCCTCCTTCTGGAGTGCCCCCAGCTGGAGGTCCTGGGCCATTCAGGAGGCAGCTTTGAAAAGGGAGACTGAGGGCCTGGCCTGGAGGCGGGGTGAGGGGGCTGGGGCTGGGGAGTGGGTGGGTGGGGGAGTGGAGTCAGCCCTGCACAGAGGCCAGAAGTTCTGGGGAACCAAGGGTGCAGGCAGCCCTCATGCTCAGATGGACTAGTTTTCAAAGCTAGTTTGGCCTTCTTGGGATAAGGAAGAGGAAGATGGCAGCAGTGGGACAGAATGTTTTTCCTGACGTGGCCCTGCTATATGAATTCTATATTGTCGGCACAGTCTAGCATGTGCGAGACAAAGGCATTGTCTGCAAACTGCAAAAGCTCTCATATAAAGTGTGGCAGAGATGCCAGCCTATAGCTCCGTAGATACCCAGGTAGGTAGGTGTGGCCATTGGCATGTAGGTAAGCAGGTCCTAATGCCTGTAGCATGGAGGGCAGAATCAGCCTGCAGGAAACTCAAAACTGGCATGAAGACATCTTTGTAGACACGTATGACCCGGAGCCTGTCACCTCAGCTTCCTAAAGCTGCCCCTCAACCGTGGTCCAGACAGTGCTAGCCTGCCGGAGTCTTGTTCGAAATCAGGTGCCGGGTAAATCAGCCACTTGCCCGAGAGAGCATGCTGGGTGATAGCCAGCTGGTACAATGTACCTGGTATGATGGACTGACTGCCTGCTGAACTGTACAGCCGCCCATCCTGCCTGTGGGTCCTGCACATCCAGGTTAGGGGTGGATCCTTGCCCACGGACTGTAGTCCAGCCCATAGGCTCAGTGTTGGGTGAACAAGGTCCTTATGTAGGTGACTTGAATATGTGGGTGCTTGGCTTCCCAGATCTGGAGCTCAGTCACAGGCTTGGTGCTGCCCTTACACCAGCAAGAGGTCTGTGCTGCCATGGCCTCTGCAGGCACTCCACAGTGAAGCCATTCTTCGACCTGCATTCAGTGTGGGCTCAGCCTTGGGCCCGGCTCCATCCCTGCCCAGCTGTACCCTTCTCTGCTACTGTTGGGAGTCCATGCCCTGCTGCCGCTGCTGTGCCCCACCCCCACTACAGGGCTGCTGCTACTACCCTCTTCAATGAGGTGGTGGGTTTTCAGAGATGAGAGTTCCACTTCAGGCATCATGGCTGATACTATAAGTACAAAATGGAACTTTATTCTATAAAAATTGGTATCTCCTAGCCAGAATTGGTGACCTACACCTAATCCCAGAAATTCCCGAGACAGGAGTGTCTTTATGAATAAAGCCAGAGTAGAGCTACATAGTGAAACCTGTGTGTGTGTGTGTGTGTGTGTGTGTGTGTGTGTGTGTGTAAATGGGAGTATGCAGTACTAGAGAGATGGTTCAACAGGGCAAGCATTTGCTACTTAAACATGAGGACCAGGATTCTGATTCCCCAGGATTTAGGTGAAAGCCCGGTGGGCGTGGCAGCTGCTTTGTAATCCCAGTGCATGGTAGGCAAGATGAATAGCCAGACTGGCCTGAAACTGGCGGATTCCAGGTTCAGCAGAGACCTTGCCCCAGTGAATAAGGTCAGGAGTGATCAAGACACCCAGCATCAACTTAAGGCCTCCACATATGTCCTGCCACATGTGTCTACACACATGTGAACATGCATAGACATGTATACTCCACAGAAATTTTAAAGCAGATTGTGGGTAGGCGAGGGGTTGGACGTGTGTGGTGCTACTGGCCCAGGGGTTAAGTGCATTTGCCACTCTGCAGAGGACCAGATTTAGTTCCCAGCACTCCCATGGTGGTTTATGGCCATCTGCAATTCCAGTTCTAGGGCATCTGACACCTACTTCTGGCCTTCATGGATACCAAGCACTCATGCAGCACACATCCATCCATCCTACCAAAACATCATACACATAACATAAAAATAATTAAAAAAATAATAAAAGCAGTCAGGCATGGTGGCATACTCATTTAATCCCAGCACTTGGGAGGCAGAGGCAGGTGGATCTCTGTGAGTTCAAGGCCCGGGAGTTGTAAGGCAGCCAGAGCTACAAAGGGAGACCCTGTCTCCCACACACAACAAGGCACTGTTTCTGCGCAGGGCTCTGAGCCCGCTGCTTGTTGACCTGTTTTCTGTCAGGATTGGCAGCAGTAGCAGCCATCAATGCGGCGATCCAGAAGGGCGTTGCCGAGAAGACCGTTTTGGAGCTGATGAATCCCGAGGCCCAGCTGCCCCAGGTGTATCCGTTTGCGGCCGATCTCTATCAGAAGGAGTTGGCTACACTGCAGCAACAGAGTCCTGAAGTAAGTTAACTGAGCCCGTTCTTCTGCGAGCAGAATGGGGTGGAAGTGAATTTAATACCCACATCCCGGTATGCTCGGGTAGAAGCGTCTTCCCGAAACTCGGGTTACCGAGTGGAACTTGCAGTTCCCTTGGTGTTGGAGAGCGTCTTTCCTCAGTGTTTTCCTCCTCTCCCTCCTGTCCAGCATAGCCTCACCCATCCTGAACTCACCGTAGCAGTGGAGATGCTCTCTTCCGTGGCCCTCATCAACAGGGCTCTGGAGTCAGGAGACATGAACACCGTGTGGAAGCAGCTGAGCAGTACAGTCACAGGCCTTACCAATATTGAGGAGGAAAACTGTCAAAGGTGGGAGCCCAGAGCGTGTGCCTCGGGTCCACTGCATGACGCTTACCTCTGTCTTCTCGGTCTACGCTCCTGGTTTCACTCCAGGCTTAAATCCTCCTCATGTGCTGTCAGTCCATTGCAGACACCATGACATTCTGCTTGGGTTGGGGTTGGGGTTGGAACCAGGGCCTCATACATGATGAAGCGAGTGCCCTACCACTGCTGTGTCCCCAGCTTGGCCCGCTTGCCTGTCTTTAGATGAGCCCCTTCCTCTAGAGTTGGTCTTCTAGAAAGAGAGTCTAAGTGGTTTCCCTGTTTATGTTTTAAGGCCGCTCTGCAGTCCCAGAACTTGCCTATGGCTTATATCAGACATTTCCCAGCTTCTAGAGACTTTGTTCCTTGACTAATCATTCTGAAGGGTTTTATCTTGTATTTGGGGCTGGGACAGGTATCTCGATGACTTGATGAACTTGAAAGCTCAGGCACATGCCGAGAATAATGAATTTATTACATGGAATGACATCCAGGCTTGTGTGGACCATGTGAACCTGGTGGTCCGTGAGGAACATGAGCGTGAGTAATCATCGTGTCCCTTCAGAAAAGGGGGCCGTTAAAGATGATGTGACTTGGGGCTGGGAGGATGGCTCAGTCAGTAAAGTGCCTGCCCTACAAGGGTGAAGTCATGAGTTCAGATCCCTATACCCATGTAAAAATTGGGGTGCTGATGTACATCTATAAATCCAGTACTGGGGAGGAGGGAGGCAGAGACAAGACACTCCCTGGGAGCTCATGATCAACCTAGTGATTAGGGCAAATACCTGATATCAACCTCTGGCCTCCAAATGCATGCCCACATACCTGCACATATGCCCACACACGCAACTGGCACAGACCCGAGGTATATACATAAACACATACATACACCACAAGCTGGTTCTAAATATCGCTTCTCCAAGGCTTTTGAATGAAATATTAAAATGTATATGTCTATATATTACACACACACACACACACACACACACACACACACACACACACACCCCTCTCAAATAACTATGGTTGTCTACTGTTTTCGTACACCAGACAGTTATTATAGTTGGGTATGTGTCTTATAAATACATTTTTGGGGGGAGGTGAATTTACATGATCTGTTACAGCTGTAAGAGATAAGTTATAACAAGTGGTTCTACCACAAATGCCTGAATTGTGTCATCTAGCACAGGTTGAGGGCACAGTCCCCACAAGACCCCTCCTGGTGAGACGTCAGCTGCAAGCTCAGGCTGGGTCTCACTTCTGAACAACTTCTGAACAAAGCGGAGGTTTAATGGTTTGCAGGAATGGCTCTTAGAACTCAGAATCATGCTAGACTTGGGATTATAGTTGGATTATAAAGGGTATAAATCAGGAGGCAAAGGAGGAGAGCCAGGGACTGTCTGCTGTTGGGATGTGTGGTCCTCAAGCTAATGTCACTGAGCAGGGAAGCTCACCTGAGCTTTGGGAATCCAGAATTGACTTCCTTACCTACACACGATTGGTTGAATTATTGGCCATGTCTCTGGTAATCAGGAGGCTGGGCTGATACTGCACAACTTCAAGCCGTGTCTTACATCCGGCATGGCCAGCCCCATCCTGAAACTACCCTGGGGCCCACCATAGGATGTCTCCATAGGCACACCTTCAGGTGTGGTGGGAGGTACTTACGTAAAAGACAGGTGCTCTGTCCTTCAGGACATTCCAGGCTTCCTCTCAGAACCCAGCCGAATGCTGCAAAGTACAGCAGAGTCTTCCCCAACATAGCCTGGCTGCCCGAGTGGGTGTTTCCAATTTTAGTTTGTTTTCCCTGTGAGAAACACTCAAGTGATTGGTGGGAGGGCCTGGAATGGGCAATCCTGGGCTTAGGTCTTCATCTGCCTCTCATTTGCTGTGTGAGCCTAGGGAGGAGGCCCCAAGCCTCCTGTTCCATTCAGTAAAAATGATGAATGATTTTGATTGCACATCTGAATGTTTCTGAAAGCAGTGGAGCCGGTTTGATTGACCCTCATCACTTCCTCAGCGTGTGGTACTCAGGTTTGGAATCTCAGCAGTCAGGAGGCCTGGTCATTAAAGCCAGCCCGAGCCTCATAGTCAGACTGTCTGAAACAAAAGCAAAATTCCGTCATGTGAGTTAATGCATTGAAAATGAAACAAAAGAACCTGAGCTTCCTGTAGGAATGGATAGGATGAGGGAGTTTAGATGAAATAACTAAAATATGTTTTTGAAATACAGTGCTGTGCAATTGTGGCTTGAATCATGATTACTCTTAGGTGTGAGTTTATGGAGTTAGCACCGTGTCTTGCTGGTCTTGAACTTGTGGGCTCACATGATTCTCTTCTGCCAACCTCCTGAGTAGCTGAGATTATAGGGTTGGTTTGTTTCTAAATTTCTTAGCTAAAAACTAACTTTTTCTCGGTAATTAGGGATTTTGGCCATCGGTTTGATTAATGAAGCCCTGGATGAAGGGGACGCTCAGAAGACTCTGCAGGCCTTGCAGATTCCTGCGGCTAAACTCGAGGGCGTTCTTGCGGAAGTGGCGCAGCATTATCAAGACACACTGATCAGAGCGAAGAGAGAAAAGGCCCAGGTGAGCGGAGTGTTCTGATTGGGAGCAGTCAGCCTCTTGGAGCAAAGGTGGGGACAGCCATGACACCCTGTCCCATCCCTGACCCTGGAGAGACTCAGGAGAGACAAACCCTTCACCTTCTGGGAACTCATGTTCGTCTCTTGTATATGTCTCTTTAGCAAAGTTCTTTTTAAAATTAAATTGAATATTCTTAGTTAGCTTCCAAAGTGGCAAGTTTCTTCATGGCAGTTTTATAAATACGTAGTTTTGATTGGCTCTCCCCTCCCACCTCTACACCCCCATCCTTGCTGATACTGTTCAGAGTAATTGAAATATAAGATCCTGAAAAAGACAAGTCATGTGAAGTATTCAGTTGTATGAACTTTCAGAAGTGAATGCACCTGTGTGGTGGACATTCAGATTATATAGCAAGAGTTATCAGCACCCCAGAACTCTCACACATGTCTCTTTCTGTTCATACCCACCCCCTCTTCATTTGGTGGTCCTCACTATCCCAATTTCAGACACTTTTGCCCTATAGTTAAGTGCATCCATACGTTGTGTGTGCCTCTGTGTCAGGCTGCTTTTGTCCAACATGCTAGTGACATTCATCCATGTGACCATTGTTGTGTATGATCTTGTTGTATGGTTATTTTCTGTTTCTGGGAGTTCTGGATTCCTATTTCTTGACTTATTGGAAGGTTCTTCTATGAGAATTCTAATATATGTCTTTTGGTAAATGGGGGGTCTGTGGGAGTCCAGCTCTGACCTACTCCTACCTTTTCTATGGTTCTTAGGAGGAGGAGAGAGAGATAAGAAAATATCAGATAGAGAGATCTGGAAGATAAGAAAAAATACAGAAACACAGGATAGCATTGGGAGGGCCTGGATCAATACCCAGCAGCCTTGAAGGTTTATTCAAAAGGCTTTTTATAACATGACAAAGGGTGAGGCAAAAGACTTCCCTCTTTCAAGATCAAAGCATACTGCACAGCCAAGTGCAGACCCTTCCAAACACCTGGTAACCAGGCCTGTGGTCAAATCATCTCCTTATGCAGCCCAGTTGGGTAAAGCAAGCTCTGATTCTCTGACCCTGAGTAATTTGGGCCTCCACAGGTAAATAGATGCGTGTGGGTGGTGCAGCTCAGTGGTGGAGTGCTTGCTTAGTATGTATGAGGCCATGCATTTGCTCCCTAACACCTCAAAACAAAACAAAAAATCAATTATGTATAAATTTAGGACAGCCATTAGTGGGTCAGAGGTAGTACATAGAAGTCAAGCTTTAGTGGAGAATGCCATGTTTGCTTTACAATGTTTTTATTGAAATATAACTCACATATCATGTAACTCACCATTTTAAAATGTGTTGGTGGTTTCCAGTATAATCATAGAATTGTGAATCTGAGTCTCTTTTAGGATATTCTCATCATCCCCAGAAGAAACCCTGTACCTGTTAGTAGTCCCTCACTATTGCTCAGTCTTCTCCTGCCTGTGCAACCATAGGTCCCCTGCTCTATGGATTTTTATATCCAGAACACTTTGTATAAATAGAATCATGTGATATACTGACTTTTGTGACTGCCTTTATTTAACTTTATCCAAGTTATAGCCTGTGAGTGGAGTTTAAAGCATTTCATTTTGCTGTGGAATAACTTTGCAAAGTTTATTAAGAGTAGGAGAAAGGGCTGGGCGTGGTGGTACAGGCCTTTAATCCCAGCACTGGGATGCAGGCAGATCGTTATGAGTTTGAGACCAGCCTGGTTTACAAAGTGAATTCCAGGACAGCCAGGGCTACACAGAGAAACCCTGTTTCAAAAAAAAAAAAACAAAACAAAACAAAAGAAAAAGAAGGAGGAGGAGGAAGAGGAGGAGGAGGAAGAGGAAGAGGAGGAAGAGGAGGAGGAGGAGGAGGGGGAGGAGGAAGAAGAGGAGGAGAAGAAGAAGAAGAAGAAGAAGAAGAAGAAGAAGAAGAAGAAGGAGAAGAAGAAGAAGAAAACATCATCATCACCACCACCACCCCCCACCCCCACCCATAAAAAGGAGAAGGAGAAAATGAAAGTTACAGGATCCTTGAGGAACATTACAGGACCGAGTGGGTAAATGGCACTTCGGGTAGAATTGTCTTTTTTTAGGCATCCGTTTAGTTTCCAAGTCCTACAAGCCATTTAGGGAATAGTTTTAAAAATAATTATCAAATTCTAAATTTAGCAAGTAAAAGACCATAATTTAAATTTAGTCTGTAGCTGGGTGGGGTGGCACATGCCTGGGATCCCAGCTCTGAGGAGGTGGAAGCAGAATCAGGAATTCATGGTCATCCTCAGCTACGTAGTGAGTTCAAGGCCAACTTGGGCCTCATGAGACACTGTCTCAAAAACAATCAAAAAACCCACACAAGCTATTTAATTTGTAGTTCGCTTGGTAGTGTCTCTGTATTGGTTAAATTATTAAGGCCACTCCACGTAGTTAAAAGGGAGGTTTATTTTGTGGGGTAACTTACAAATGAAGGGGTAGGTTACAGGGTCTGGCAAGGGTATAGCGCAGTCCGGCGGTGTTCTCTGGAGAACTCTGCTCGGTCTACCTCCAGCGTCCAGAGTCCGGGAACCAAGAGACAGAGCTCTTCCTGATCCTTCGTCTTCCGCTTCCTCCTCTGCCCCGCCTTGTGGGCGTGACCATTACCGAAGCCTCAGTGGGGGTTGGAACTTCCAGGCCAATGCTGGGATGGCTACCCACTACATCTCTGTGTCTGTGGTGACCAGGGATAACACTGCCCTACAGACCTAGAGAAGTTTCTGACAGATTAACCAATTCTTTAAACACAGATTTTGTTGCGGTGCATCCTTTGATTGGTGCCAGCAAGTTTTCCTCTGCTGTCAGGGAGTGCCGTTGGTTAGACACTGACCTGATGGAGTGAGCACATCTCGGGCTTCCCTTTCGTCCTTTTTCTTGTTAGTTTTCTGAGTAGAGCATCGGAACTGACCTGTCCTCAGGTTGGCTTTCCCCCTCCTACACACTCACGTCTGCAATTAAGTTCATGTTTCCTGTTTCAGGGACTGCACTTTTTTTCAGTTCCAGGATCTCCATTTTGGTGTGTTTAAGAATGTGCTTTCTCTTCGTCTATTTGGTAATGCTCTCACACTTCAGTTCCAGACACAATTCCGTAGTTCTTTGAACTTAGATAAAATAGCCGATCTGAGTCTTTGTCTACAAGTTCAACATGAGGCTTTTTAGCGGTGATTTCTGTTGTCTTGTGGGTTTTTTTGTTTTATTTATTTATTTATTTATTCATTCATTCATTCATTTTTTTGTGTATGTTCTTTCCAGTCTCTTTGTATGTCTTATTTTTTGTTGTTGCTGTTTTGTTTTGATGATTTGTTTTATTTATTTATTCATTTATTTTTATTTTTATTTTTTGAGAGACAGGGTTTCTCTCTCTCCTGCCTGTCCTGGATCTCCCTCTGTAGACCAGGCTGGCCTCAAACTCACAGAAATCCACCTGCCTCTGCCTCCAGAGTGCTGGGATGAAAGGTGTGTACCACCGCTGCCCATAATGATTTTATGTTAGCACATTTTAATGATAATGTGGTAATTCCAGAAATCAGATTCTTCTCTCTCATAAATCACTTGTTTGGGGCTTTAGGGTTTTTGTTTTTGTTGAGACAGGGTCTTGCTTCAGTTTCCTGAGATTGCAGGTGCAGGGCACCATTCTTGCAGCTGGTCAGTGACTTTTGTGAGTTCTGTGAAGTGTCTGTGTCATGTATATGCACTAAAACTAAAATCTCCTCATCAGCTACTGATGAGCTAACAACTACACGGGTTTCCCAGAATCCATGGAGCCAGTGAAGCCTCGCACCCTGCTGAGGGCCCTCTGCTTCCTTCAGCAGGCTTTCTCTTCAAGCTTGTGACTCCCAGGGGCAGCCCTCCAAGGTGAGGGCTGAGAGCTCTAGGAGAGAATGCCACATTCGTTTACAATGCTTTCAGTGGAATATAATTTGCGTGCCATAAAATGCATCATTTGAAAATGTGTGCCAGCGTATCCACTGTGTTCATAGACTTGTGCAACCCTCACAATTTTAGAAATTCTCATCCTCCTCACACACACTATGTGTGGCCTCCTAGATTCTCATCCCAGGAAAACATCACATTTGTAAAGCTCTCTCTAAATAGCCATTCTCTAGATTTTCCTTCTAAGTTTTTCGGTTAGTGTTATGTTTTGTTTTTCGCCCTGACTCTTACCTCTCGCCCTTTGTCAGTCATGCTGAACAGCTAGGTAAGCCCCTGCCTGGGTCAGATGAGGACAAAGCCAGCATGTGAGAGCCACAGAGTTCATGCTCTCGCTCAGCGGGGTTCTTTCTGCCTTTGTGCCAGCAGACTGTTGCTAGTTCATCTCATCAGCTTGGAAAAGCTAGGGCTCGTCATTTGGGGCCAGCATTTTGTTGGTGGTAAGAGGTTTCTCAAGAGGTAGTCTGCCATTTTTCTTTCTTTCTTCCTTGACTTGAAATTAGTGTCTTCGGAGCGTTTACTAAAAATGAATTACCAGTCCCTGGGTAGTAGCGGCTGAATGCCAAGATGCCTGGCTTTTTTCATTCAGTTAATCCACAGCTCGTGTGTGGAGCTTCTTCTTATATATGAGTGATTTTAAAAACTCTCTTCCCATGTACACACATGTGCTTGCATGTATACACATATGTGCTTGTGTGTAAGCCACTAGTAACCAGTGCTAGCCTATCCTGACACGCCAGTCTCTTCACATTGCCTTGCCTTTTATACCTTAGCTCCAGGGCTTGGCTCTTAGAGGATTATGTGTGAAAGAAAGCGTTAATGGGCAGGGAGAGAGGACTGTGAATGGTCAGAATTCTTGCAGAGCTCTGTCTCTCCCTGCAGGGGAAGGCTGTGTTCGTCCTCCGGCTCTGCTGATAGCCGATTCTGCTTGGGATCTCTGTGAGATCAGCCTGGCAATGAACCAGCAGTAGCTGGATTCTAGCCCATGGAAGTGCTTCTGCCCTGATAAGGGTGGGGCTTGTTGGCTGCTTCTCTTGCAGACTTGGACCATCTGCCCTCTGACTGTTGACGTTTTTGTAGTCACAAGCCTGTGGCTGGCTCATTGTGGCTTCACGCTGGAGGTGATGTTTAGCATTTCCAGTACTTGAGTTGAGTGCTGTGGGATGTTCTGTATGTCACCTGCGGTGTGCTGCTCTGATTGGTTAATAAATAAAACACTGATTGGCCAGTAGCCAGGCAGGAAGTATAGGTGCGACAAAGAGAATTGGGGAAGTGGAAGGCTGGGGCATAGAGAACTGCCAGCCGCTGCCATGACAAGCGAGATGTAAGGTACCGGTGAGCCACAAGCCACGAGCCACGTGGTAAAGTATAGATGAATAGAAATGGGCTGAATATAAGAGTAAGAGCTAGACAATGGTAGGCCTGAGCTAATGGCCAAGCAGTTTAAATAGTATAAGCGTCTGTGTGTTTATTTTGTAAGTGGGTTGTTGGACTGACAGGGCTTGGCGGGGGCTGGAGAGAAGGTCTCCAGCTACAGTTGAGGACTCAGGGATTGTGTGTGGCATCTTGTGTCTTCATTACATGAAAGCAGAAGGAAGGAATATTTGAGAGGAGATAGGAGATAAGCAAGGAGGGACTAGAGAGGATGGAGGTGGGTAAAACAAAATGCTATATGTATTAAAGTGCCACATTATAACCTTTATATGTTAGCTTAAAAAATTCAACTATAGCAAGAAGGAAGCCAGCCACCTCTGCTGCATCACCTCTGCTGCGTCACCTCTGCCGCAGTAGTCAGCCCAGGCTGCACAGGTTCCGTTGACTCTCTCTTCACCATTTATGATTTTGTGTGGAAATGTGTTTTTAGTTTCTAGCAACTGAGTTAAAATGAAAGGCTTAAGCGGGACATGGCAGCACACACCTTTAATGCTAGCACTCAATCCAGGGCAGCCGGGCTGTGTAGAGAGATCCTTTCTCAAAAGAAAAAACCAAACAGAACAATAACAACCCCCCTGAAAACAAACAGAAAGGTTTAGACATGATCTGGCGACACCTGCAGGGACAGTCACCTGGGCTTTAAATCTGAGGAGTAAAAGGAATTGGTTGAAATTAGGCAGGACAGTCTTGAAAGCATTAGTTGTAATGGAGAATTGGAGCTGCCTCGTGTGTCAAGGGCAAAGGAGGCTTTCTACACTCGGTGTATTAACAGACACGCTCTGGCTTTTGTCACACTGTACAAGTCCCTGGATCCCTTCCTGGTGTGTCTGCTCCTGCTCCCTCTGCTGCTGTCAACTTCCTGAACTGCTTGGTTTGTCCTCATCCATCCTCTGCCTGCATCCGAGCCATCTCCCGATTAGCTTAGGGCAGGTTTTTGTTTGTTTGTTTGTTTGTTTTTTAAGAGATTAAAAAAAAAAATAGATTTTCTATTCGTTTTACATACCAACCACGGATTCCCCTGTCCTCCCTCCTCCCACCCCCCAGCCTCCCCCCCCACCCCCATTTCCACCTCCTCCAAGGCAAGGTCTCCCCTGAGGAGTCAGCAGAGCCTGGTAGATTCAGTTGAGGCAGGTCCAATCCCCTCCTCCCTACACCAAGGCTGAGCAAAGTGTCTCAGCATAGGCCCCAGGTTCCAAAAAGCCAGCTCATGCACCAGGGACAGGTCCCAGTCCCACTGCCTGGGGGCCTCCCAAGCAGATCAAGCTGAACAACTAGGGCAGGTTTTCTGAGGCCTAACTTTTTCCATTCAATTAATCCACAGCTTATGTGTGGAGCTTCTTCTATAGCCGAGTCCCAGAAGGCCCTCATCACGTATACCCTGACATCATGGCTCTATTATTGTTTTGCTTTTAATCATGTAGGAAACCCAGGATGAGTCAGCTGTGTTATGGTTGGATGAAATTCAAGGTGGAATCTGGCAGTCCAACAAAGACACCCAAGAAGCTCAGAGGTGTATGTATCCATGTAGTCATTGTTTTGTTATGTTTGGGTGGAGGGTGAGAGCCATAAGCCTTTGGTCTGGAGGGTAGGAGGGTAGGTGGCTAGCAGGTATGGTTGGGTGAAGTCATGTGAATGTAGACACCTTCTAAACTGCTCCATTAATAATTCTCTTCTGAGACAGTCGCCTTAGGAATCTTTGCCATCAACGAAGCTGTAGACAGCGGTGATGTTGGCAGAACTCTGAGTGCTCTTCGTTCCCCGGATGTTGGCTTATACGGAGTCATCCCCGAATGTGGGGAAACATACCTGAGTGATCTTGCTGAAGCCAAGAAGAAGAGACTAGCAGCAGGTGAGTTATGGGGGGTAAGTACATCCCCAGCTCATGAGGGGACAGATGTAGCGGAGGGGACAAGTGTCAGGAGAGGTACTTTAGTGTGGATGTGCAGTCTTTAGGTTCACTGTTCCGTAAAGAGTCCTAAGCTTTGAGCGCTTGGAGACAACTG
Organism: Onychomys torridus; assembly: GCF_903995425.1. NCBI lineage: Eukaryota > Metazoa > Chordata > Mammalia > Rodentia > Cricetidae > Onychomys > Onychomys torridus. The sequence goes on along the minus strand of NC_050443.1, from coordinate 60,904,397 downwards.
TGTTAACTAGACCAATTTCATGAGGGTGTGGGAAAGATCGAGAGATGACTGCCTCTCCTTGGATGCCATAGGTCTGACTGTCTGAGGACAGTTGAAAGAAGTTCATAGCAGAGACCGTTTTGCAGCTTTCTCCTTCCTGAACTGCAGTGCTGCGTGGCCGCCCATCTTTTCAGGATAGTCTTCTGACATGCAGCTCTTACAGGCTTTGAGAGAAAAGATTAGTATGGTTGACCTGTGATGGGGCCTCCTAGGTATTCCTTTTATAATACGACATAGATGACATAAATGAGACATCACTTAGCCGAGGTTTAGTGGACACATGAGATTTAAGGGACAGGTTTTGGAAGATGTTCGGGTTCTCCCAGCTGCCCAGTAATCCTCTGGTGTTGGATATATCGGTGTGGGAGTGTGGCGCTGGGTTCCCTTCATTTTCCCTCTGTGTTCTGCCAGGGGACAATGACAGCAAATGGGTGAAGCACTGGGTGAAAGGCGGGTACTACTACTACCACAATCTGGAGACGCAAGCCGGAGGATGGGACGAACCCCCAGACTTTGTGCAGAATTCTGTGCAGCTTTCTCGAGAGGAGATCCAGGTAGGCCACCTCTCTTCACATAAGAAGGGTCTGAGAGAAAGTGCTTCAAGGTTAGTATCGGTTCAGAGGAGCCACACTGTGCTCAGAAGTCCTGGACTCAAATGTAGGCTGTGGAATGAATTGTTTTCAAGTAATTGTGTTTTAGTGGTTTGGGAGATGATGAAGTCTAAGTCTGAAGACATCTAAGTTGTACAATTCAGTGAGCTCCACGTGTGGTTCTTAAAGAAAACTTGGTGACCCTCTGCCTCTTGGCCTTAGAGTGCTGTGGAAACATCAGGCCCTGAACAGAGCCTGTGAGGGCAGGCAGAGATGGGGCTCTAGCACAGGGCGGTCATGGAAATGTTAGGGGAAAGTTTAATTCTGTCCTGGGGGGGAGGCAGCCTAAGTGACATTTTTTAACAGGTGAGTAACAGAGGAAAGAATGTTCTAGACAGAAAGTGTATAGTGCGGGAGTCACTGGGGTGGAAAAACCAGGACTGTGTGAGGAAAGATACACATGCAGCTGACTGACTGACAGACAGGTGCAGCTGGAGCAGTGAGGGAGGGCCCAGCGCCAGGCTGGGGAATGAAGGTTGCATCTAGTGATTTCTAGCCTTGGAGAGTCTCCCCAACCTCCCTAGGCACCGCCAGGCTTAGCAGCGATTGGCATGTGGGTCCAGCGTCACAGGACGGTGACGTTCCCTTACTTTTAGCACGTGACTTAATCTCTTACTTCCCCCAAAACCGTGGCTGCCACGTGTAGCCCCTCCCCACCCACTCTGCCCCTTTCATCTTACTGGACAGCCACTTCTTTGTTAGCCTCAGCAGGGACGGGTCTCCCTTGTAGAACTCACTGTGTGTTATTGCTTAACGTCTGCTGCCTTCCTCCCTGGTTCCTCAAGTCTTGACTCCTCATATTTCCCATTATTATACTTCTCTGAGTTGGAAGTGCAGGTGGGAGGTTGATCCTGTGGCTCTAAGGCAGAGCCTAGGAGTCCACATTTCTAACCAGTTGCCAGGCAGCGTGGTTGCAGTCACGCTAAGGACCGTGCTTTGCAGTGTCAGCCTCCACACTCTCATGTCTTCCTTACCCAAACTACAGGAAAAAAGGAAAGCAGCCGCCGTGGTGGCGTGTGCCTTTAATCCCACTCTGGAGGCAGAAGCAGGTGGAACTCGAGGCCAGCCAAGTGAGTTCTAGGACAGTTAAGGAGACGCAGAGACCCTTTTAAAAAAAGAGAAGAGGCAAAGCCCATAGGATTTTTCCGATTTGACCTAACCTACATTCATACCCGTCTTAAGTGCCTTGAAAGCTCGTCTGCCCCGATTCTCTCTATTTCCATCCACTTCCTAGCTCACAGCCAAGTAGCGTTTTGTCTGGCGACTTTAGTGAAAATGCTTTCTTTAGTATCCGGCGCCAGCCTTTGAATCGCCAGGTGCCTTTAGGAAGTCTGCAAAGCCCCTCAGTTCATCTCCGTGCTGTTCTCTCTGGATGTCCTGCTTCTGATGCCCTCTCATGATCTCGGCTTCTGCCTGACCCAGCTGTCAGCCCGCATCACCCCTCTCCCTACAGGGCTTGGAAGAGAGGGTCCTGTCAGGCAGTAAGCGACGACCGAGGCCTGCACCTCCATACTTTAGCCCTTCCCACACCGTTAGGTCTCCCTCCCCCGAGAACCAGACCTCTCAGACGGTTTGACAGAGGATGGAAACTGAGGTCACGTGTTAAGGGGTCTTATTGCACTTTGTTTTCTCTGTCTCACAGAAGGTGATTCTGGACTTCATCCATCAGGGATGGTGGCTCCTTAACATCAGAGTGCCAGGAGCCTCCAGCCTTCATGCTCTGCCCTTAGAACAGTCTCTCTATCTATTTATTTATTTACTCATTTATTTATTTATTTATTTATTTATTTGGTTTTTTGAGACAGGGTTTCTCTGTGTAGCTTTGCGCCTTTCCTGGATCTCACTCTGTAGTCCAGGCTGGCCTCGAACTCACAGAGATCCGCCCAGCTCTGCCTCCTGAGTGCTGGGATTAAAGGCGTGCGCCACCACCGCCCAGCACAAGCCCAGGACCTCTTACTGGGATTGCAATAGTACATTCTAATTCACCTCATTCACACTTACTTCAACATTCTTTCCCAGCATGCAGTGCGTGCGTGCGTGCGTGCGTGCGTGCATGCTCATATACATGCCTACACACCTATAATCCCAGTACTTGGGAGTCTGAAGCAGGATAAGAGTTAAAGGCCAGCTCAGGCTACATACCAAGACTCGGTCTCAAAAACAAAATAAAAATAACTGGGGGGTGTGGGGGATGAACACAACTCTCTCCTCCAGTCTGTTAGCTGTTCCACCAACAGCGCCATTTTTCTAAAAATAAATCTCTCTGTTGGAAAGTTAGTCTATTGTCCATCACCTGTAGTAATGGCCCAAACTTTCTAGACCGCTGAGCAAAACCCTTCCCAGTATGTGTGGTCAGGTGTCCTGCACACTTTAGTTCCAGGCTCTTCACCAGCATCATGTGTCAGTGGGGATAGGGTCATGGGTACGGGAATAAGGAATGAACTAAAGGCCTGGCCTTTAATATTTAATTATTAATCAATCAGCCTGGCCCTGGAAACCATACCTGCGGTCTTCATGCCCATTACTCAACTGAAGATTGGCCATAATGGAAGGAGACCAAAGTCAGCTTGTGTGCTCTGGGTGATGCTTTGTGTCCATTCTCTTGTCCCTGATTGTCACCAAATGCTTTTCCAGAGCTCCATCTCTGGAGTGACTGCTGCATATAACCGAGAGCAGCTTTGGCTGGCCAACGAAGGCTTGATCACCAAGCTGCAAGCCTGCTGCCGTGGCTACCTGGTTCGACAGGAGTTCCGATCCCGGATGAACTTTCTGAAGAAACAGATCCCTGCCATCACCTGCATTCAGGTACTTCACACAGGGAGCAGGCCTCTCAAACAGGAGGAATAAACTGTCACACTATGAAGTTGAATGTGTGAGTGTGTTTCTTGTGACCTCTTTTCTCATGGATGGTTGGTTACCTCCTGTTTGTGAAATTATAGTCATTGTGCTTAATGGTGGTGGTAATAGGCATTAAGGAGTACGCTTCATGTTTTCTTTCACTGTGTCTGTGGGCAACATTTGCACCTCTGGAGAGATAATAGTGATGGTGTTATAGTCACAACAAATAGAACAATGGTGCTTCAGTGACAATAGCAGGAAAAATTGAATTAGGAATGTTGGCTCCATTGCTTCTGGACATCGTGAGTCTCTTAAGTTTCCTTATCTGTGAAATGAGTATGTTAATGTAATCTCCCTTGCTTGATAACAGTAAGGATGACAAGTCGGTGTGACTGCGTTTTAAGGTGTTGACAAGTGTAGGCTGGGCATACAGCTCAGTGGTGGAGCATATGCAGCGTGTACACAGGCCATAGACTGGGTCTGTAGCACCAGAGCCCCAAACAAATCCATGTGAGGTGTTCCACTGATGCCAGGGACGCAGTGTTCTCCAGGTGGACATATGGCCCTTGTCTGCAGAGGCGTTCCTTCTATGGCTTCATCTGGAAGTTGTGCTTGGAGAACAGCAGGCTGAGATTTTTTTAATTTTCACTGATTCTCTGAAAATAATGCCACGTATACTGTGTGATGCTTTTAGTCACAGTGGAGAGGATACAAGCAGAAAAAAGCATATCAAGACCGTCTGGCTTACCTGCACTCCCACAAAGATGAAGTTGTGAAGGTAGGGTAGCCCAGCAGGGTTTGTCCATGGGGGGGGTGAAAGGCCATGTTGAGAAGGCCTCCTCTAAGTTCCAGGATCCATTTCCCACAGATTCAGTCCCTTGCCAGAATGCATCAAGCTAGAAAGCGTTATAGAGATCGCCTGCAGTATTTCCGAGATCACGTGAGTATCCTCAGGTGCAGCAGGCTGGTCAGGTGGGTTCTTCTGTGTCCCCGGTGACAGATGAGTAAAGGAAATCTCCTCTTGGTTCCTTAGATAAACGACATTATCAAAATCCAGGCTTTCATTCGGGCAAACAAAGCTCGTGATGACTACAAGACTCTCAGTGAGTAACCATGGCTCCGCAGTGAAGAGTTGAGGCAGTGCTTGGGAGCCCTCAGGTCCTGGGCACTCTCCACGGATCTCTTTGGTTGTTCTGAAGGCAAGGCTTGGGGGAACTTATGATTAAGCCCCTTTGCTAACATGTGGCTAGATGTCTTGCTGCTTGCTGGCGTAGCCCCCATGGTAACAGAAATAACACAACTAAGAAACTACACATGGTGGTTGTCTCAGCACATCTCAGGCCTGCGTGTTACTATCCCACGGGTCGCTAGAGCTTTAAGACAGTGCTGGTCCTTCCTCAGACTTAGAGTGTTTTCTGGTAACTTGGGTCTTCGTCTGATTCATATTTGCTTTGTCAGTCAATGCTGAGGATCCGCCTATGATCGTGGTCCGGAAGTTTGTCCACCTCCTGGACCAAAGTGACCAGGACTTTCAGGAGGAACTCGATCTTATGAAGATGCGGGAGGAGGTCATCACCCTCATCCGTTCCAACCAGCAGCTGGAGAATGACCTCAATCTCATGGACATCAAAATCGGACTGCTAGTGAAGAACAAGATCACGCTGCAGGTATGACCTAGTGCCTCGATCGGTGTGGGCACTTTGTACTGCTCCAGCCTGCCTCTCTCTTCTGAGAGGGCATGTGGGGGCTAACCTAGTCTAACAGGGAGTGTGGAGGCCAACCTAGTCTAACTGGGCGTGTGGAGGCCAACCTAGTCTAACAGGGAGTGTGGAAGCTAACCTTGTCTAAAGGAGTCTGGAGGCCAACCTAGTCTAATAGGGAGTCTGGAGGCCAACCTAGTCTAACAGAGAGTATGGAAGCTAACCTTGTCTAACAGGGAGTGTAGAGGCTAACCTAGTCTAACAGGAGTGTGGAGGCCAACCTAGTCTAACAGGAGTGTGGAGGCTAATCTAGTCTAACAGGAGTGTAGAGACTAACCTAGTCTAACAGGGAGTGTGGAGGCTAACCTAGTCTAACAGGAGTGTAGAGTCTAACCTAGTCTAACAGGGAGTGTGGAGGCCAACTTTCTTCTCCACTAATCCTCTTCTATTTCCACCCACTATCATTTTGTGTTCTACATTTTTGTTTGCTTAGAGACTAAGACTCCATGTCTGAATGTCTTGGTTCAGTTAATCACCTCATTTGTCCCTCTATTATCTGATTCAGGTTTTGTTCTAAGTTTTTATTAGAAATAGCATCCCAGTCAATGTCCAACTATAGTTGGAAAACTTGTTTGTTTTAGGACGAGGTCTCTGTGTAACTCTGAGCTCAAGGTACCATCTGGCCATCATCCACATAGCTAGGGCTGTAGACTCACCACTGTGACTAGCTGACTTGCTTTCCAGAATTATATTTTGAGGGATTTTATCCTTTAGGGTTTTAAACTTTAGGTATTTCAGACTTCAGGATATTTACTTATTATTTATTTGGGGGTTGGGCACGTGTGGAGGTCAGAGGGCAAGTTGCAGCTTATTTCCTTTGACCATACGGGACCTGTGGATCAAACTGTGGTTGCCAGGCTTGGCAGTGCCATTGCCCGCTGAGCTATCACACTGGCCACCCCCACCCCAGTTTATTTATTATTTTATGTGTGTATTTTGCCTGCTTATAAATCTATGTGCCACATCTGTGCTTGGTGCCCTAGAAGTGCTGAAGGAGGTGTCAGATCTCCTGGAACTGGAATCACAGATGGTTGTGAGCTGCCACTTGGGTGTTAGGAATCATACGTGGGGACCTCTGGAAGAGCAGCCAGTGCTCTTAACTGCTGAGCCGTCTCTCCAGCCCTCGACGCCTTTTTAAAAACCTTCTGTTTGTTTGTTTGCTTATTCATTTTAGGCGATATGGGAAATTGAACCAGGGCTTCACACACATTAGGCTGAGCTACATATCCAGCTCTCTACCTGTCCCCCCAGCAGGTTTTTGTAAATTTTATTTTGTGATGATACCTTGATAAGTTGTCCAGATTATACTCAACCTTGTAAAGTTTGTTTGTTTTTTGAGACAGGGTTTCTGTGTAGTCCTGGCTGTCCTGGAACTCCCTCTGTAGACCAGGCTGGCCTCAAACTCAGTGCTGGAATTAGAGGCTTGTGCCAGTACCGCCTAGCTTCGACCTTGTAATCTTTTGCCTTGATATCTTGAGTAATTAGGATTACAGGAGTTTGTCTGTTTATTATGATAGCTGAACCAGGATATTAGGCATGCTGGGCAGGTACTCTGCCCCTGAACTTTACCCCTTAAGACATGTTTTTAAGGCTGGGATGTGTCTTAGTTGGCCGCATACTTTAAGCCATGGGTTTCACCTCACATATTGCATAAACTAGGCATGGTGGTGCATGCCTTAATTCTTGGACTTGGACAATGGCAGCAGGAAGATCAGAAGTTCAAGACCATCTTTAGCTACATAGTAAATTGAAAGCCAGCCAGGATAAATGAGATTCTATTTTTCAACTCTTTTTTTCTTATTTTAGTTTTTCAAGACAGGACTTTCCCATGTAGTTTTGGTGCCTGTCCTGGATCTCGCTGTGTAGACCAGGCTGGCCTCAAATTCATAGAGATCCACCTGACTCTGCCTTCCGAGTGCTGGGATTAAAGGCGTGCGCTACTACCACCCAGCCCTATTTTTAAGGAAAGAGTCATGCTTTTAAGATCAACTCCTAGAAAGTGATTTCCTGATCCTTCTGATCCCACATGGAGAAATCCATGGCTTGGGTTCTTCATGCCGAGGTGGCAGAAGTAGCTTGAGACACCAAAACCGGACAAAATGGGCTGTCTGAGGGGCTGGCCAGTGCGGTGCCTGCAGGTGTACGGGACAAAATGGCCGTCTAAGGGGCTGGCCAGTGCGGTGGTGCCTGCAGGTGTACAGGACAAAATGGGCTGTCTAAGGGGCTGGCCAGTGTGGTGCCTGCAGGTGTGCAGGTGCTGAAGTGCCGTCTCTGCTCTGCCAGCCTTTGTTGTGTGTGTTCTTGTTTGTAGGATGTGGTTTCCCATAGTAAAAAGCTTACCAAGAAGAACAAGGAGCAGCTGTCTGATATGATGATGATTAACAAGCAGAAGGGAGGCCTCAAGGCCCTGAGCAAGGAGAAGAGGGAGAAGCTGGAAGCCTACCAGCACCTGTTTTACTTACTGCAGGTCAGTGGCTCGGGGGGGTTGGGTGTGCAAAACCTTCTGAGTTCTTCCTCGTGGAAACCTTCCCACAGACCCCTCCGGGAGTCTTGCCTGCTTGCCCACTGAGGGGCATGGAAGGGCTGTCTTGTTCTTCTTCTGTATATTGTAATCCCTGACGGTTTACAAAGCATGAGTGTGAGAGGGAAAGCTCAAGCCTCTGCCCTAGACTGAGAACTCCGCCAGTTAAGGAACCTGGGAGCAGGAGAAGGAGAAGGAGGAGGCTCCCGGGGAGCAGGAGAAGGAGGCTCCCCAGGGAAGAGCACCCCAGCTGCTTATCTAATACCAAATGATCAGCCCTGAAAACACTTGTACAGACCAAGCAGGTTATACTTATGTGTTTATATACCAAGGATGAGAGAAAAAGAGGCCATGAGTTTGAGAGAGCAAGGGAGGGTATATATAGGTGGGACTATGGGGGAGGAGGAGGGAATCATAGAATTATAATTTCGGGTTGGGGATTTAGCTCAGTGGTAGAGCACTTACCTAGCAAGCACAAGGCCCTGGGTTCAATCCTCAGCTCAAAAAAAAAAAGATAATATCAAAAAAAATTATTAAAAAAAGCATGGATTAAAAGAAAAATCAACCATTATATTATCTAAAAGTTTCTGATCTGTTGGTTTTATTTCAGACCAACCCCACCTATCTGGCTAAGCTGATCTTTCAGATGCCTCAGAACAAGTCCACCAAGTTCATGGACTCTGTCATCTTCACACTGTACAACTACGCCTCCAACCAGCGAGAGGAGTACTTGCTGCTGCGACTCTTCAAGACGGCACTCCAGGAGGAGATCAAGTATGGACGGATGGGGTGGGCCACAGGCAGGCCTCTCCCATCACCAGAGACACTCAGAGTTCAGACTCAGGCTAGCCTTTGCCTTTCCTTGGTCTCAATTTGTGAGAAATACTCTTTTCAAAAGTATCCACTTTAAAATAGCTAGTATAAAGTATTAGTAACTACCTAGTGTCACGGTGCACTCCTGAAATCCCAGCATTTTAGAGGTGGGGCGGGAGGTTAATAGTTAATAGAATTAATGCCCAGAACAGGTCTTCATATTCAGGGCCTTGCAAAGCATTCCTGTGTCGAGTGTGGCCACCTGTCCATCCCTGTCTAGTCTGTCAAGAGGCATGAAAGACCTTTTAATCCTGCAACTGAACCAAACTCGACAGTAGCTGATTCTTAGCGGTTATTTCTATAGTGTAGTTATTATAGTTATGAGTGACTTCTTAAGAGAGAGCCAAGTGGGGCTGGCAAGATGGCTCAGTGGGTACAAGGTGCTTGCTGCCAAGTCTGATTGTGGGAGGCCAGCGCCTACGTTTTAAAGGGTTCCTATGAGGAGGAGAGAGGAATAAGAAACTTTTAAATAGCCGGGTGGTGGTGGTGGTGGTGCACGCCTGTAATCCCAGCAATTGGGAGGCAGAGGCAGGTGGATCTCTGTGAGTTCAAGGCCAGCCTGGGCTACAGAGTGAGATCCAGGAAAGGCACAAAACTACACAGAGAAACCCTGTCTCCAAAAACAAAAAAAACAACAACAACAACAACAACAAAAGGAAACTTTTAAATAGAAAGATAGTGGAGAGGAGACAGACAGCAACACAGGATAGCTTCGGGAAGACTTGGATCAAAATCCACTGGCCCCTTCTGTCTCTACAAAAGGGCTTTTTATAACAACTAAGGGGTGGGGCAAATGACCTTCCCCTTGCTAGATCAAAGCACACCGCACAGCCAAGTGCAGACTCCCAAACACCTGGTAACCACACCTGTCATTCCCCTAGGGAGCCTTGTTGGGTAAAGCAAGCTCAGATCTCACTAGGAAACCTCTGTGGGTCTCCACATCTGATGTCCTGAGTTCAGTCCTCAGACCCACATGGTAGAGAGAACTGGTTTATTCTCTGGCCTACACACACGTTCTACATAATAACAACATGTAATTTATAAAAGAAAGAGCAGGCCAGGCATGGTGGCCTACCTATAATCCCAGCATTCAAGAGGCAGAGGCAAGAAAATCATAGACCCTGTCTCAAACAAAATACAAAATGTATTGCCAGGAGGCAGAGGCAGGAAGATTAGGAGTTTGAGGCCAGCCTCAGCTACATAGAGAGACCTTAACTCAGGGGAAAACGATGTTATGGTACTGGTCCTAATATGAAGAGTCCAACTGAGTGAGCAGCTACCGGAAGTTCTGTGAATATTGGGAAATGCTTCCAGAGGAAGACATGATGTGGCTCCAGAAGAATGTCTTTAAGTTGATAGATTCTGGTAAAATTAGTTTTAAGTTTAATTTGTGTTTGATATCTTATAGGTCAAAGGTGGATCAGATTCAAGAAATCGTGACAGGAAATCCTACGGTTATTAAGATGGTTGTGAGTTTCAACCGTGGTGCCCGGGGCCAGAATGCCCTCCGACAGATCTTGGCCCCTGTTGTGAAGGAGATTATGGATGACAAATCGCTCAACATCAAGACCGACCCTGTGGATATTTACAAGTCTTGGGTTAATCAGATGGAGTCTCAGACGGGAGAGGCAAGGTATGATCAGAACACCTTTCCTTTCATGTGTTTGTTGTTCTCTATATGTTTTTAGAAATGCGGTTATTTTTGATTTACAATAGTAATTGTTTGAATAACTTTTCTACACTGCATTTATAATCTCAGTGTTTGGAATCTGGAGGCAGGAAGCTCAGTCATAGCTACATAATGAGTTCCAGGCCAGCATAGACTACATGAGATCCTGTCTTTCCAAAGGAAGCACATGCACACATTCACTCTCACACTCACACTCACACATACACATACACACACATACACAACTTTTCCTTTGAGAATGGTGATTTAAGTTGATAATTCACTTATTAGGCAAATATTTATCAAGTTCTTGTTATATACTGGCGTTAGATACATAGTAGTGAACGAGGCGTGGGTGAGGTAGCTCAGTGATTAAAGACGTTTCCTGTGCAGTCCTGGAGAACTGAATTCCACCTCCAGAGTTTATGTAAAAGTGGAGAGAACCAGCCCCAACAGAGTTGCCCTCTGACTCTCCCCATAACAATCAAAGAAAGGAAGAAGAAGAGCTCTAACTGGTTGACACAGACTCACTCCCTTTCCCTTCATAGTTCATCTTGGAAGAGCTGACAGACAGGTAAATAAAAATTACAGCCAAGGAAAGGGTGTCAGAGCTCTTGGTAAGGTATTCTGCCGAGTACAGGAGAGCGCTCATGTTGGCAGGTGGTTAGGGAAAACCATCTGCGGAGACAGGACTCATAGCTGGACCTAGAGGATACGGTGGTGTGTACTGCCCTGCAGTGGGGAGCCTAGGACCTGACAAGACCCTGGGGTAACTGGAGCAGTAGAATGGGACCGGTCACGCAGATTGGGATGGGGGAGAGGCTGTGGGTGGATGGTGACCTGTGCCTGAGTCAAATGAATGCATGTGTTTGGGGAGCTGAGTCTGCCCGAGTGAACTCCAGCCACCAGAAGGAGATCTAAAGCAAAGGCTTGACAGTCAAACGTGGGAATGCTGGGAACAGGAAGTCCAGGGAGCCGCCCTGCTTTTGGTTTTACACAGGTGGAGGGAGGACCCAGAGACTGACCAGTGAGCAGCTCTGTCTCTGGTTTTCCTTTGAGGCAGGTTAGACAGCAGGTAGCTCGCTGGGGCTTGGTGGAGTAGCTTTTCACACCTTTGTCCTTCAGCCTGCAAGCCGGGCATGGTGGCTCGCACATGGAAAGCCGGCACTTCGGGGCCTGAGGCGGATATTCAAAGTTAGCTGCAAAAATGTGTCCTTTACGGACCAGTAACAAAATCTTCTGTGTTGCTACTGATTTTAGTGTGCTTAAGTCTGTCACCAGGATTGCAATCTTTGCCTGTCTTTCTCTTTACTTCTTGTGCTGGGAACGAATCACTCAGGTCAGCTCTCAGCTCTACCTCTCCACCATCTTTATCTGGGAAGTTTGGCCTGTCCCCCAGGCCGTCTTAGGTAGCGGCCCCATGAACGCTGCCTGAGGTTACTAAGTTACTCCTCTAGACGATCAATGAGTCTGTCATTTACAAATCAGAATTCCACTGGCCAGTTCAGGATTTTTTTCTTGTTAGTGTTGGTAAGGAACTGTCTCCAGATTTTCATAACATGGAAATAGTGTTTTTTTTCAGTACTAGTACCTATGAGGCATGGAAAGCCACCCAGCACGTGAGCACCACGCCCCTCCCCCTCCCCCAGCATTTTCCCCTTCTAGTTAATCACCCCACACAGCAGACTCGGACCTTGTCACCTCTTAAGGAGAAGTATCATCTCTATATTCTTATTTTCCCTCCCCTTGAGCCACATGGTGGTGGCGCACGCTTTTAGTCCCAGCACTCGAGAGGCAGAGGCCAGCCTGGTCTACAGAGCAAGTTCCAGGACAGCCAGGGCTGCACGGGGAAATCCTGTCCCCAAAGCAAGACAAACAAAGCAGAAGTTCCTCTTCTCGGCATTCTTTTCTCTGACCGCAGCCACCGGCCTTTGTGGTTTGGATTCTTTGGCTTGTTACTATTTTTGTTTTATTTATTAACTTTTGTACAGTGCTGAGGATCAAACCCAGGACCTTGTACACGGTAGACAGTGCTCTGCCCCTGAGCCACTCTCCCAAACAAACGTGAGGTTACAGCGAATTTTACCAGTATAAAAGAGACAACGTAGAGCTTACAAATTAAACACGCCGCTTGTACAAATCCCGTCCTGGCTGTCATTTAGTGTGTTATGGCATTGTACACCGCCTGCTTGTCTTGCCTTGCCATGGCGACTGGACCAACTCACCGTACATCTGTCCCTCGGCTTCAGTTCTGGTGGCCTTGGGCACTGCTTAACTTGTGGCCACGTGACCGTATTCTCTCCCTCCCTGGCTACTCCCCCACCCCTACACTAAGTCTCCCTCTGTCTCTCTCATCAGGTCACCTGGTTTATATTTAGGGACACTTGGATAATCTAAGATAGTCATCACTTTTTTTTTTTTTAAACTTTGAAAGTACCAGAGACCTTTCCTGTCTCTCAACTCCGTGTCTTTCTTTCCTCCCTGTGAAGTATAGGTCCCTGTTGTAGCATGTCTGTTATTGTCATGCTAGCTGGTCTTTTTCTTTTCTTTTGGACAAGTCCTTATGCATCCCAGGCTGGCCTTAAATTCATCTGTGTAGCGGCAGTTGACTTGGAGTTCTTGACCCTTCCACCTCCCAAGCATGCACTAGAGGCTGATTTATGTGGTGTTGGGGGTTGAACCCAGGGCTTGGTGTCTGCCACTGGCCCCACCCTCAGCGTCTCACACCTGCCTCTTCTGACTAACAGTACTCCTTCAGTTCTGTGTGTGCCTGCCTCCTCTAACATCCAGAGGTACCAAGTTCTATCCGCTGTGCTGTGTCTCTTCAGTCCCGTGGACCTTCTTGGTCTCCATTGTTTTTTGTTTGTTTGTTTGTTTGTTTTTGGTTTTTTGAGACAGGGTTTCCCTGTGTAGCTTTGTGCTTTTCCTGGAACTCACTTAGCCCAGGCTGGGCTCGAACTCACAAAGATCTGCCTGGCTCTGCCTCCCGAGTGCTGGGATTAAAGGCGTGCGCCACCACTGCCCGGCCTTGGTCTCCATTGTTACACCTGCATCTTTGTTGATACTCATCGTCCCTGGATCAAGTGGGACATCAGTTTCCACATCCCCCGTCTATGTCTGTCTGTCCATCTTTAACTCCTTGTGCTGAGCTAGGGCAATCTTTCCTCCAAATGTAGAACTTCCTTTAAACTGTGTGTGTGTCTGTGTTGGGGGTAAGGGAGTATGTGGAGGTCAGAGGACAGCTTCGCAAGGTTGGCTCTCTCTTTCCACCCTTCTGTGGGTTCTGGGGACCAAACTCGAGCCTCCAGATTTGCATGACAGGCCCTTTGACCTGCTGCGGCATCTCGATTCTCCAGAACCTCAGAAGCCAGACTTAGCAGATGTCTGGGATCCTCCTGACCCGATCGATAGCCCTTTTCACTCTTGATTCTCTCCTGTCTGCTCTCCGTGTGTGTGTGTGTGTGTGTGTGTGTGTGCGTGTGTGTGCGTGTGCGCCCGCATGTGCGCGCGTGCGCGTGTAGATGCCCCTCCTAGAAGACCCTTCATCTCCGTTTTCTTGAGCTGAGGTGTCTGTCTGTCCCCGGGGTCGGGAGCCTTCCTTCCTTTCTCCAGTCTGAGTAGAGGCTCCCCCTGTGGCCCACAGTGCGTTGTTTTTCTTCATTGTGGAGGATTAACCCCGGGGCCGTGGGTGCGCTAGCTAAGTGCTGCCTCACGGAGCTAGCCTGGAGCCCATACAGTATGTTTATAATTACTGCTTGTATGTCTCTGCTGCCGTGAGAGAGACTCCACAGATGTGATGTCTTCAGTACTTACTGTCTCTAAGTGCTTATCAGAATACCTGACACAGAAGACATCCCATTCTCAGTTGAGAAGGCAAGTTCAAATCTTAGCCCTAGCTTTTACCTGCTGTGTGCAGAGGAGCTTAAGTTAGCTAATCCTTCTGGGTCTTTCTAGTTATAAAAGATGAGTTTCCTGCCTCGAGCTATGGTCTAACATTGCTGGGGGTCATTTCTGTCTTCTTAGCAAACTGCCCTATGATGTGACCCCTGAGCAAGCCTTGTCTCATGAGGAAGTGAAGACAAGGCTAGACAACTCCATCAGAAACATGAGGGCTGTGACAGACAAATTCCTCTCAGCCATCATCAGCTCTGTGGACAAAATCCCGTGAGTGCCGTCAGTTATTACCCCGAATAAAGCCTGCCTGGCATTGATGATGTTCTCTGTGGCCCTGACCTCCTCTGTTTTGTCCATCCCCCAGTTATGGGATGCGCTTCATTGCCAAAGTGCTGAAGGATTCGCTGCACGAGAAGTTCCCTGACGCTGGTGAGGACGAGCTGCTGAAGGTAAGAATCTGAAAACTGGTGGGGCCCTGCCCCCCTCGGAGCCGTTAGAGGCAGCTTAGAAACCTAGCCCTGACCGTAGACCAGCAGGAAGTGCCTGAGTGTCAGTTCTGGAGCAGCTCTCCTTGACTGTGAGCCTCAAAAGCGATTGTAAATAGAAGACAAGATAGCCTTTCTAATCAGCTTCCTTTCCTTTGAGAGGCACACTGAGTATAGGAAGTGGGATTTTCTCCTGAGCGCTCTTTTCTCGGAAGCATTGCTCCCTCTCCTGGTGGCCAGGTGAATAGCAGCAAGCTCGGTGGCCCTGCTAAGGCTTCGCTGCTGACTCTTCCTACTCGGCTGCACTCTTCCGATTTATTTACTTTTATTTTTTTAATCTGAACGCTTTTCTCTTCTCTCTCCTAGTTCTGTGCTTTCCTACAGTGAGGCCTCGATTCTAGACTTTCTGTTCAGGTGAATTAATTTTGTTTTGTTTTCTGGAACTCTAGGGGAGATGCCATGATTGCCCTTGAGTTCTCCCTTGGCCTTTGCAGTCTGCAGCATGTGGATGGTGGGGTTGGACTGATGTCATTGTGCTAGATAGGTCATCTTAGGAATCTGCTTCCGCTGTGTGCCATAGCTTCCTAAGAGCCCGCCCGTGAAACCCAAAAGCGCAGGTGGGTGGCAGCAGCCTTAGCTGCTACTGTCACATGGGAACAGAAGATGCCCTGACATGTTGGATCACACAGCTTAAATGTCACTTATCCGTTCTGAATCCATTCTTTTATTCATCCTGGTAGTAGTTTTCAGTTCTCTTGTTCCCCCATACACCCCAGAATTTTTTTTTTTTATTATTTATTTTGAATTCTAGGTCTTGAAGGAAGGTATATGTGCATGTATGCATGTTGGCGTGTATTTTTTGCTTACCTTTTCCTCACAGGACTGCATTTTCTCATTTCATTGCTAGCAAAGTCAACTGGCTTCTTCGGCAGTGTGGTCTTTAATGCCCATGCTTCTGTTTCAGATTATTGGTAACTTGCTTTACTACCGATACATGAACCCGGCTATCGTTGCTCCCGATGCCTTCGACATCATTGACCTGTCGGCAGGGGGCCAGCTCACCACAGACCAGCGCAGAAATCTGGGCTCCATCGCAAAGATGCTCCAGCACGCGGCTTCCAATAAGATGTTTCTGGGTGATAATGCCCACTTAAGCATCATTAATGAGTATCTTTCTCAGTCCTACCAGAAATTTAGGTAAGGGGCAAAGTAGAGGATACGTAACCCAACCTTTTATGACACTTGGTCTGTGTTTGGTATAAGGGTAATGTTGACCTCACAAGATGAACTGAGAGGTGTTCTCTCTAGGGGAGAGTTTTGCGTATCTTTGTTGTTGTTGTTGTTGGGAGGTTTTGTTTGTTTGTTTGTTTTGTGTTGTGGGTTTTTTTGTTTGTTTTTATCTTGTTTTCCAAAATATGGTTTCTTTGTGCAGTCTTGGAACTCTCTGTCTAGACCAGGCTGGCCTCAAACGAAGAGATCTGCCTGCCTCTGCCTCCTGAGTGCAAGACTAACGGTGTGTGCCACCACCACCTGGCTAGTTGAGTGATTCTTGTGGGTGGAAATAAAACTGGCCAGAGAACTAACTGTCAGTATCCCAAGGCTGCCAGGCAGGAATTGAACAGCAAACATGTGGCCATTTTTCTCGAATGTCATTGTCTTGGCTGTTAGTGTCTGGACCCGGAGCTGGGAAGGTCTGAGTGCCCTCTCCACAGGTTGCATGCCAACACCACCTGCTGCTGCTTATTTTCAGACGGTTTTTCCAAACTGCTTGTGACGTCCCAGAGCTGCAGGATAAATTTAACGTGGATGAATATTCTGATCTAGTCACCCTCACCAAGCCAGTAATCTACATTTCCATTGGCGAAATCATCAACACCCACACTGTAAGTGTTGCCCTTAATTACTTAATTTCATCACACTGCCTTTAATTACCTTCCCTGGCACCTGTTTCCTCTCTGATGGCCAGGTATCTCATTTTGCTGTGATCTTGTTTTGTTTTGGTTTTTTTTTTTTTTTCAAGACAGGGTTTCTCTGTAGCCCTGGCTGTCCTGGAACTTGCTCTGTAGACCAGGCTGGCCTTGAACTCAGAGATCCGCCTGCCTCTGCCTCCCAAGTGCTGGGATTAAAGACGTGCGCCGTCACCTCCTGTACTTTGCTGTCATCTTAACTGACCATAGCCCCTTGTGTTGTCTTTCTTTTCTGTTGCTGCTCTTTGATGGTGACGGGTCTCGTGCTTGCTACGTGCTCTGTCTTTGAGCCACACCCCAGCTCTGCTTCATAGTTGACATATCTGCTGCTCTGCAAGTTACCCCTAAGCCACCTGCATCAGAATCATCCATGCTGACATTGATACGTGATGTTTGCCAGATGTATGACAGGTGTCCTGACCCAGAATCCCTAGGAATGGACTCCAAAGAGTGCATTGAGAACACAGACTCAATGGCTTGATAAATACTCTTTTATACCAGCCATCTGCCTCACTCCCTTCACATGGCCCAGAGCACCAGTTTCTTTTCCTCTGTGGCTGTGGAGTTCTCCTTTGAAAGCTCCCTGTTTATACGGATTTTTCAGACAGTTTCCTTCTCCCTTTGGGGACATGTACATCAAGCAGTAGTACATACATGAGGACATTAGCTGGGATACTAGCATGCTTGAGGCTTGGTGACATGGCACTAAGATGTCTTGATGCTTCTTTTCTGAATAAAAAGACTGTACATTGGCAGAGTTTAAAACCCGGCATTAGAAAACAATAACAAGCCGGGCAGTGGTGGCGCACGCCTTTAATCCCAGCACTCGGGAGGCAGAGGCAGGCGGATCTCTGTGAGTTCGAGGCCAGCCTGGTCTACAGAGCGAGTTCCAGGAAAGGCTCCAAAGCAACAGAGAGAAACCCTGTCTTGAAAAACAAAAAGAGAAAAGAAAAAAGGAAAGGAAAAAGCAAAGCAAAACAAAACAAAAACAACCAAAACAAGCTATGTCCCCGGAACCCTGAGTAAATCTCAGTATGTCATTGTATTGGTGCTTGTTGGGTGTAGTGATGAACTGAGTCTGTGTCCTGTGACTTTCTTACGTGGGAGCATTTAAATGGAGAGGGAGCAAGGCCAGGATTTCCTGGTGTTTCACAGTGCACGCTGCCCCATGAAGTTCAGTGTGTTGCTTGGGCCCTCATGCTCTTTACTAGGTTAGCCTGTTTGTCTTTGGTGTGGTAGTCTTGCTGTCTGGCCTCTTGTGCAGATCCCTGTTGGGCCTTGCCGCTGGGGACAGAGGGTTGGGGGTGAACAGGGGTCAACCACTGTCCTTGCAGCTCCTGTTGGACCATCAGGATGCCATCGCCCCAGAGCACAATGACCCCATCCACGAACTGCTGGACGACCTTGGCGAGGTGCCCACCATTGAGTCCCTGATAGGTAATGTTCTTAATTAGCTTCTAAAAGCTGAGAGGGGAACCTGGCAGAGATCAGTGTCTCTCTGATTTTGCACTGTATCAAATTCTAGATACTCTGTAAGAGACAAAAGCAATGTAGGCCCCAGTCTATGAGCAGCTGAGTCCAGTGAAACAGATACTTTCAAACACAAAGTCAAAAATAATCATATGTAATTAGAAAGTGTAAGTCTTATAAAGGAAAGGCTATTTTGAGGGAGAAATTCAATGTTACAGTGTTGAAATTTTTTGAGATGGGGGCAGGGTCTCACTTTGTAGTCCTGTCTGGCTTGGAACTCACTAGAAGACCAGGCTGGCTTCACATTCCCAGAGATCTACTTCTCTCAGCCTCCTGAAGGCTGGACTAGAGGTGTGCACCGCTGTGCCCTGTGAAATGGTTTTTCACACATTTATGAAGTTACTGTATTCTGGACCCTTTTCCTTAACCATCTGGCATATTTTCCTTTACTTCTCAGTAAAAACTGCTTACCACACACAAATGTGTTGGTTTCTCAAGAGTCACACTGGACCTGCATCATATTTATTTGTATTATTTTCCCTCCAAAGTGTCTTTTTATTACATTGTCTCTTTCTATGCTCCCCCAAACTCTAGGGGAAAGTTGCGGCAATTTAAATGACCCCAACAAGGAGGCCCTGGCTAAGACAGAGGTGTCCCTCACCTTGACCAACAAGTTCGATGTGCCTGGTGACGAGAATGCAGAGATGGATGCTCGGACCATCCTGCTGAAGTGAGTATTGGAAGGAACGACCATGCTGGCCTCTCTTGACTGTCACAGTACGCATCACCCGGTACTGGACTTGGCACAGGACTTAGTTTGCTAACCTACAGTTACAGTCTAGAACTCCTCCCCTGTGCCACCTGTTTGGTTCCCGTCTTCCTTGTGCCAGTGACTGCCCCTGTGGGTGCTGCAGCTGCTGCTGAGACCCCGTGACAAGGAGGTAGAGCACACAGCCGTGTTAAAACCCGTTCCCATCTCCTTGCAGCACAAAACGTTTAATTGTGGATGTCATCCGGTTCCAGCCAGGAGACACCCTGACTGAAATCCTAGAGACACCAGCCACCAGTGAACAGGTACACGAAGGTTCCAAACTCATCTTCCTAAACTGGATAAGCTCCTCTATGGTGGGCGCATCCCTCGATGGGGGATAGGGAAGGGATTGGACCCTAGGGTGAGCATGGGTCTAACTTTGGGACAGTCATAATTCGGGCTCATCTGAACTGAGACAGTTGGTGACTCCTAAATCCAGAAGATGTTCTTAGGACGTGAAACTCCCTTGCCCTTACAAGCAGACAAGAAAATAGAGAGGAAGAAGGAGAGGGAGATGGAGAATATAGAATGGATGAGAATTTAATCTGCAACGGAACAGTCTGTCTAGTAATTTAATGACTGTCTGTAGCTGTTATTATATGAAGTGCCTTAGTTGTGTCTATACAAGTGCAGGATGCGGCTGTCAAGGAAGCCGAGCATCTGGATTCGCAGTGGTGCTTTGCTAGGTGGAAGGAGATGGCGCACCTTGACGTTCCTCCTCATCTGGCATTTAGTACAGGGTGGAGATCTGCAGCGGAGTTTGAGAACTCTGCATTCGAGTGCAGATAGGCTGTATGAGTCCACGTTTAGGGTTCCCGTGATGAACTTACCAAGAAGGTTTTTTGTTGTTTTTGTTGTTTTCATCTGTAGGAGGCTGAACATCAGAGGGCCATGCAGAGACGCGCTATCCGGGATGCCAAAACCCCTGACAAGATGAAAAAGTCAAAACCCATGAAGGAGGATAGTAACCTCAGCCTTCAGGAGAAGAAGGAGAAAATTCAGACTGGCCTCAAGAAGCTAACAGAGCTTGGGACCGTGGACCCAAAGAACAAATACCAGGAACTCATCAACGACATTGCCAAGGTACTGCATGTGGGCAGAGTGGCGGCCCGGCCTTGTTTACAGCTGCTGTAGGAGCTCAGACAGACAGAAGCCGATCCGACCACAGCATAGCTTCTCATATGCAGACTGGTACAGTCTCAGGACCGGTCTCTGACCCTCACACCAGGACTTCACGCCCTGAGGTGGATTTTTTGTTTGGTCTAAATTCATGAGTCAAGCTTCCAGTGTCTGAGTTTTTCGTTACCCGTGAAGAATCCTTCAGGCCTTTCTCATAATTGCTATGGAATATATAAAGTTGGTGATCATATAATCGACTTGATTTGTGAGAACCACCCCAAGCCAGGGCTCAGCGTTCTAATTTCACTGAGATAATGCTGCGCTGCTTGCACCGAAGAGCTTGGTTCTTTTCCTTCCCTCTCAGGATAGCATGTTTATGAGGTTTAGACAGCTTTGTAAGTAAAGTCGCAAAACACAAAAATCTGAGCACACAGCTCCCTGTTGTTAGAGGACACAGGCAGATGAGAGCTGACTTTCTTTAGGCTGTGAACACGGGTCGCTGCCTGTTCCGAACAGTTGGCATGTTTGAGTGCTGCTCAGCTGGGTTATAGAGGGCCTGGAGGGTGATGGTTCCGGAGGCACAGGCTGCCTGTCCTCGTTTTCCTGATTGTCATGGCTGTGTCCCAGGACATCCGGAATCAGCGGAGATACCGACAGAGGAGGAAAGCCGAGCTGGTGAAATTGCAGCAGACGTACGCGGCTCTGAACTCTAAGGCCACCTTTTATGGAGAGCAGGTGGATTACTACAAGAGCTATATCAAAACCTGCTTGGATAACTTGGCCAGCAAGGGCAAGTGAGTCTTGGTTTTTAATTCTTCCCGGGCAAGGGTTGGAGGGGTGGGAAGAAGTAGAAACTGCCCCAGAGTGACAGAGAAAGAAGGGTTTTAATTTGTCACTAACTTTGCTACTGTTAATGTGGGGAGGGGAGGGCGCATGGGTGGCACTCTGAGGACAACTCTCAGGAGTCCTCTCTGTCCACCGTAGCTTTCAGGAGCTGTGACCTGAACCCAGGTCCTCAGGGCCTTAAAAATTATTTTCATTTCATTTTATTTACTTAAGTTCTGCAGAGTCTCAGAAAATTCAGTAGGCTGGTGAACTCACCATGTAGCCGAGGCTGGCCTTGAGCACCTGATGCTCTTGACTCAACCTTACCAGTATTTATTTGTGTTTGTGTGCATTCGTGCGTTATACACATGCTTGAGTACAGCACACATGTGAGGTCAGAGGGCTGCTTTTAAGAATGGACTCTCCTCACCCCTTGTTGAGGCTGGGTCTCTGCGTACTCTGGCTGGCCCGCAGTGTCTGAGGGATGGACTTGTCTCCTCCTCCCGTCTCACTGTGGGAGTGCTGAGATTACAAATACACACACCGCTGTAGCCAGCGTTACGTGTGGGTTCTGGGGATCGAACATGGGTCTTCAGGTTGTGCAACAAGTGCTTCTACCTTGCACCGTGGGCTTGTGAGGGCTTGGTCCAAAACTGACAGGGGAGCTCTGGCACACTCCTAAGTTGACAGGGGAGCTCTGGCACAGTCCTAAGTTCATGGCCTTGTTCTCCAGTGTGACTTAAACTAAAGGTGGAAGCGAATAGAAATGTCCAGTTTTGCAGAGGTCGTTTGGGCCAGTCCTCACGTGTGTCTGCCCTTTTAGAGTTATGTGTCTCTGTGCTGGTGTGTGAGTTTCCGGCCTCACTTCCCTGGTGTCCAAGGCATCTAGCAGATTACTTACAGTCATCACAATGTGGTTCTGTTTCCTTTTGCAGGGTCTCCAAAAAGCCTAGGGAAATGAAAGGCAAGAAAAGCAAAAAGATTTCTCTGAAATACACAGCAGCAAGACTACATGAAAAGGGAGTTCTTCTGGAAATTGAGGACCTCCAAGTAAATCAGTGAGTGTTTCCTTTTTATGTATGTGCTAGTGTCTGTGCGTGTGTGTGCGTGTGTGTGTGTGTGTGTGTGTGTGTGTGTGTGTGTGTGTGTGTGAACACGGAGGCCAGTGACCAGTCGGGTACCCTCTTCCTCTTCACCCTCTCTGAGGCACGCTCTTCACTGAATCTGGAGCTCATCAGTTCCACTAGGCTTCTAGCTGGCAAGCCCCCGGGCTCTGCCTGTGTCTACCACCCCCGTGCCCAGTGCCATGGTTACAGGGATGCACTGCCAGGCCCAGGTTTTTACATTGGATGTTGGGGATCTGAACTTGAGGTCGTCATGCTTGGGCAGTAGCACTTTTCCTGCAGAGACATTTTCTCCCATATTTCCACTTTAACTTGGTTTAAGAAACTTTTTTTTTTTTTAAATTTTGAATTCATTCTTTTGTTATCTTATTGTTCTTACTTCTCTTTCTAGGGGGCTTTTTAAATATATTTCATATATTATAAAAATATGTTTTTAACGTGCAGAGCTATGTTTTACAAACAGTTCATTAACCTGGCAATAAAAGAGAATGCATTTTTAAAATTATGTTTATTTTATATGTGTGCAGACACATAGTGCACACATGCAGGCCAGAGGACAACTTGCAGAAGTTGGTTCTCTCCTTATACCACGTGGGTCCCCGGGATGCACCTCTAGTAACCAGGCTTGAGGACAGGTGCCTTTATTCCCCAAGAGTTTGCCACCTGAGAACGAATTTCTTTTTCTTATTTGTCCCAGGCATGTTGACACCAGAGTGTGTACACACCTCATCATAATCTCACCTCTTAGAAGCAGGAAGCCATTCCTTCATTTTCTGTGTCTGACCAAGACACACTGCCTTAGGTACTGTTCTATTGCTGTGACAAAACCCAGTGACCACAGCAACTTATGAAAGGAAGCATTCTTTTCAGAGCATTAGTCCATGATCATCATGGCAGGGAAGTGGGCAGCAGGTGGGCAAGGATGGCACTGGAGAAGAAGCAGAGAGCTCATATGAGCCACAGGTAGTAAGCAGACAGAGAGAGCAAGACTGGGCCTGTGTGGGCTTTGACATCTCAAAGCCAGTGGCACACCTCCTCCAATAAGACCACACCCCCTAGTCCTTCCCAAACAGTTCCACTCACTGGGGCCCAGTCACTCAAACGTATGAGCCTATGGGAGCCATCCTCATCGAAACCACCATGCATGCCCAGAAAAAGCATCCACTCTGTCCCACATAGGGGTCAACTGCATCCTTCCCGGAAGCCCAGCTGGCTTTGCCCCTGGGTCAGAACAGTTCAGGTCTCTGACCCAGTGTCCTCTGGCAGCCCTAGCCTGCGTGGTTAGAAAGAACACATTTAGCTTGGACTGCTGACCATCCCTTCCTTTGTTTCGGAAGGTTCTAAGCTCTTCTGATTCTGAAATATGTATGACTGACTGACCTTTCAAAGCAGGGCAAAGCATGAGAGAGGCACCTGGGATGCCATGGGCTGAAGGGAGACTCTTGAGGTAGTACACTTCCTTCTGTGCTTTTGCTCAGAGGAAGGTAATCCGTCTGCTGTGTGCCCAAGTAATCTACCTCACTTTGAACATGAATTAGGGTATTGTTGGTTGTCATGTATCCAACTTTTATTGGTAATGCTGTATTATAAGACATTTTCATACTTTTTGAAAGTATCTTTGAGCTGGACAATGGTGGTGCATGCCTTTAGTCCCAGCACGCAGGCAGATCTCCAATTTCAAGGCCAGCCTGGTCTACAGGAGTTCCAGGACAGCCAGGGAAACACAGAGAAACCTTATCTTGAAAAGCCAAAAAAAGAAACAAAGAAAGTATCTTTTATAATGGCTACATATTTCCTATCTTCATCTAGTTTAGAGCACTTAATTATACTTTTTATCATATTGCTGCAATATTGATGGCGCTTACATATCGACCAGGGCTTGCATTGAGCCATGTGAGGGGCCATCTTTTTGTGATGGTTCCTGGCTGTGCTGCTCAGGCTGATACTGTGTTAACAGCTCAGTAATCTTCCTGCCCCATTCTTCTGCACATTTAGGACTATAGGTACACAGCATCTTGCTCAGTTTTTGTTTTGTGGTGATGGGGCCTCACTGTAGCCCAAGCTGGCCTCAGATCCCCCTCCCTTAGCCTTTGCTGTGCTACATTACAGGCATGCATTGCCATGCTGTGTGGATAATCTTTTTGTACACCGTGAAGATATGTCACTTGATTGGTTTAGTAAAAAGCTGAACAGCCAATAGCTAAGCAGGATTTCTAGGCACAAAGAACACTGGGAAGAGTAAGGGCAGGGATGGGAGGAGATATGGAGGAAGCGGAAAAGCAGGATGGACAGTACGTAGATGAGGTAAACGAGCCCGGAGCAGCACATAAATTAATAGAAATGGGTTAATTTAAGTTATAAGATCTAATTAGAAACAAGCCTAAGCTGTCGGCCAAGCTTTCTTTTTTTTTCTTCCTTTGAGCTGTGGATCGAACCCAGGGCCTTGTGCTTGCCTGGCAAGCGCTCTACCACTGAGCTAAATCCCCAGCCAGGGCCAAGCTTTCATAATTAAGAAATGTCTATGTTATTATTGAGGACCTGATGATCCTGACGAAAAATCCACTTACAAAATATGTACACTGTGTGAAGGTGTATTGCTGTGATTGGTGTAATAAAAAGCTGAATGGCCAATAGCTGGATGGGAGAGATAGGTGGGATTTCTGGGGGGAGGAAGAAGAGGAGGAGTCTAGGTACTCAGGAGAAGCCAGAAGACAC
This sequence comes from Onychomys torridus, assembly GCF_903995425.1. Lineage (NCBI taxonomy): Eukaryota > Metazoa > Chordata > Mammalia > Rodentia > Cricetidae > Onychomys > Onychomys torridus. Next base: position 60,879,637 of record NC_050443.1, on the reverse strand, counting down.
CAAGATGAAACAGGAGGCGAAAGATGGAGAGAGGTAACACCACGTGATAGAACATAGATTACTTTAATATTAATATTAATTTAAGTTATAAGAGCTAGTTAGGAACAAGCCTAAACACAGGCCGAGCTTTCATGATTAATAAGAAGTCTCCGTGTCATTATTTGGGAGCTGGTTGGTGGGACAGAAAAAGACTCACTACAACTCTGGGCCATGATTGCTTTTTAAAATAATAGATGCCTGCAAATTGATTTTTCTAATCAAAGAGTGCTTTTTAAAAACTATTACAAAACACATGGCATACAGTTCACATTGTGACCATTTTCAAGGGTGTAGTTGAGTGTTTGCTGGTAGTTCCACCAAATCACTGGGAGGGTTCCATCTTGCATGACTCACCCCGTTTCTCTCTAGCCAGCCTCTGGCAGCCACCATACTCTCTATGGTCTCTGCATGTGACTGCATTTGTTACCTCACCTAAGTGAAGCCATGCACTTTTTATCTTTTGTGACTGGCTTGGACATTCACTTAGCATGGTGTCCTAGAGATTTGACCACATGACAGGATTTCCTTCATTTTTAGTTTGAAGGCTGAATAGTATTCCATTGTCTGTGTGTACCACATTTTGTTTCTCATTCATGCACTGATGGACAGGCACTGGTTCCGCTTCTAAGCTATTGTGAGTGCCATTGCTCTCAAGTCTTCCGGTGTATGCCCAGAAGGGGGCTGGAGGACCGTGCCGAAACTCACGTTTCCACTGTAGGAGGGCGGCAGTTCTGTTTTCCACAGTGATGGCAAAGTGTGCTGATACATTCTTGCCACAGTAGTTTCAGCAGGGCCAGTCCCAGCTGAGTAAAGTAATTCATAGTTTCAGACGCTCTGTAAAGGCTGGGGAATGCTCAGCAGTGAAGAGCACTTGCTGCTCTTGCAGAGGACCTGGCCTCCGTTCCCAGCACCCAGGCCAGACAGCTCACAGTTGCCTCCGACTCCAGCTCCAGGGATCCAGTCCCTCTTCTGGCCTCCATACACACACATGCTCATTCACAGACACATACATTTCTTTCTTTTTTTTTTAAATTAAAATTAAGTGTTTCCTCGTGGTATGTGTTTTTTAGATTTCTGATTGAGAGTTTGGTTTGGTTTGGCTTGGATTTTGGTTTTTCAAGACAGGGTTTCTCTGTGTAGTCTTGGCTGTCCTGGAACTCACTCTGTAGACCAGGCTGGCTTCGAACTCACAGAGATCCACCTGCCTCTGCCTCCTGAGTGCTGGGATTAAAGGTGTGAGCCACCACATCTGTCTCCTTTTTCTCCTTTTATCGCTAACTTTCTATAGTAGCTTCAGGGAAGAGCCCCCTGACATCACCATTTCAGGCCACTGGGGCATTCCCCTCGGGTCCTCTTTGCTTCAGAGGGAAGTGACCATTTCTCTCTCCAGCTCTCAAAGCAGAGGCCATGGCAGGATGTCCTACCCATGGTGCCTCCCCTGCAGGAGAACTTTGGTCCTGTACCTTCTTCCAGGTACCCCTGATGTCCCCCTCCCCCACTTCAGAGGATCATTACCTGAAGATGTGAAGCTCACCCATGTGGTGTTCGTTGTGTTTCAACAGGTTTAAAAATGTTATCTTTGAAATCGGTCCAACAGAAGAAGTTGGAGACTTTGAAGTGAAAGCCAAGTTCATGGGAGTTCAAATGGAGACTTTCATGTTGCATTATCAGGTGGGTACGCGCTCAGGCTCGGATCTGAAGCTCTCTGGTGAGGTGGGAGGAAAAGCTAAGAGAAGGCCCTTTGGGGAAGGCTGCCTGCATTCAAAGGGCTCAGCGCCTAGTTGATGGGAGAGGCCAAGGGTCTGGGGAGTCGCGCATAGCCTGTGCCCTCTGGGAGCTCCCTAAAGTGTATGAGCCTCGGAGCACATTGGTACCCGAAGCTTCACTCGGTGAGCCCTGAATTGAACTGGTGCCTGGCCCTGACGGAAGTGCCTAACTCTAAGTGTTAACAGTGTGAACGTGTATGCTCCTCAGCACTTGAAATTTTTCCTCATTGGGATTTGATATGGATACTTTGGTTAGGTGTATTACTGAAAATAATGTGGATAAGTTGCATCTTTGTAAATCAGAATCACATTTTAAATTCAAAATGAAATGTGTAGTGATTTGGGGTTTTGTTTGGTTTTGGTTTTGGTTTTGGTTTTGTTTTTTCCCAGAACTGAGGACCAAACCCAAGGCCTTGCGCTTGCTAGGCAAGCGCTCTACCACTGAGCTAAATCCCCAACCCTTTTTTTTTTTTTTTTTTAAAGATTTATTTATTTATTATGCATACAGAATGTATGACCGCAGGACAGAAGAGGGCACCAGATCTCATTACAGATGGCTGTGAGCCATCATGTGGTTGCTGGGAATTGAACTCAGGACCTCTGGAAGAACAGCCAGTGCTCTTAACCTCTGAGCCATCTCTCCAGCCCCCTAACTTTTATTTTTTAAGTATCTTCATTTTTTTTTCCCCCTGGTGCTCAAGTTTGAGCTTGCTAAGCAAGCAGTGTTCCGCTGAGCTCAATTTCCAACCCCAAATACCTAATTTTGGGAAGTGGTAGGAATCTCATGTAGCCCAAGCTAGCCTCAAATGCACTATGTAGTTGAGGCTGGCCTTGAACTCCTGACCCTCCTGTTTCTCCCAAATGCTGGGATTATAGATATGTGTCACTATGCCTGATTGCCTAAATATCTGTTTTTGCACATTAAAGAATATCTACCCAGTGGGGATGGTGACACACAACAATAATCCTAGCACTCAGGATGCAGAAGCAGGAGGATTCAGAGTTTGAGGCCAGCCTGGACTTATTTGTGCACTCCAGTTCAGCCTATATAGTGAAAGCCATCTTCAAAATCCAAGGCCAAAAATAATCAGAAAATTGAGAGGATTCATAAGCGATGTCCAGACCCTCTAGCTTTGTGTGCATGCTACCGAATAGGCCTCTTAGTTTTTATTGATTGGTTTGTTGTTTTTGCAGTGCCAGGGGTCAGACCTAGGGTCTCGCACATGCTCTGCTGACAAACAGTACTTGTCCATGTCCTATCCCTGCCCTGCTCCTCACTGCTGTGATCTAGCAAGCCAGGCTAATGCCTTTCTGGGAGCGTTTAGACTTCTGCACGGGATGTGCTCCCTCACATAACTGGGCCTGTCTCTCGCCTCCTGGCTCCTCCTTCCGGGAACCTCCTTTCCTTGTCCCAGATTGACAGTTATAACGTTTGCTTTGTCTCAAACAGGACTTGCTGCAGCTACAGTATGAGGGCGTTGCAGTCATGAAGTTATTCGGTAGAGCCAAAGTCAACGTCAACCTGCTCATCTTCCTTCTCAACAAGAAGTTCTATGGGAAGTAACTGGTCCTTTGCTGCCAGCCCACAAGAATTCAAAAGGACAATGCCTCACCTCTGCCCTTCCAGGGTCCTCCATTACTCCTTGGAAGCAAAGACCTTGTCCAGCGGTGCCGAGGTCTCACACTCCTGAAGCCCATGTTAAAGTCCTCTCGCTCCGACAGGACGTTCAGTGCCCTCTTTAGTAGTGAAGTTGTATTTCAGGCTTCATCTTACACACACACACACACACACACACACACACACACACACACACACACACCCCTCTCTTTTTCTTTCATCCTGTAGGAAAGAGTGGAGCCCCACCCAGCCCCTTTCTGTTAGGTCTCCTAAGTGGTAATGGCTACTTTGTAAACGTTGGTGTTTGTTTTACTTAGCAATAAGGATGGTGGGATTCAAATTCTTGTTTAGAAGTGAAAGCTGCCAGGTGAACAGCCAACATGCACATCAGATTCACGGTTAAGGCTGGCCCAGGATGGCCCAGGATTCGCAATCAGAAGATGAAGTCAGTGGCGTCTTCCTTTCCGCTGCCTTTGTGCGTGGAGCTAAGTCCAAGTTACTGTTCTCTGTTCAAAGACGCAGCTTCGGGAGCAAGAGCAGCTGCTTTTGATTCCCCACTGAACCTGGGCAGCACTCTTAGTGTGGTCCTTCCTGGCGAAGGAGAACCCCACGATCATAGCCACCCTTTTAGAGACGCTGAGAATGGGCCGCAGCACCCACTCAGAGCAGTGCACAGAGTTCCTTTCAAGGACAATGTCTGCTCCCTCGCTCTCTCCCACAAAGGGATGGCTCATCCTAGCCCTAAATGTTTTCAAAACTATCTGTGTTCCAAGAGTGCCTTACTAAAGTATAAATTTATTTCTTTAAATGTGAGTCATAGGAATTTTAAAGATTTGTATAATGCTTTAGAATACCCTGAAAAGGAGTCGTTTCTTACTGGGTTATCTGTATATCTGAATTCTTGAAGCTTCTCTATAACCTACATTAGGGTTTATCTACAGAGTTGGCAAGATCTTAGCAACAGCAGCCCACCCATCTCATCTTTGAAGTTCAAATCCGTTTCCCACTCTCTCTGCTCTGCTGCCATATTCATGCTTTTACTCTGAGAAGCTTGAACCCTTAGGCTTCAACTAACAAAAACCTTTCAGTTCCAGGCATTGAATTTGGAAACCTTTGTTCTTGGATAAAAAGTCATACACTTTAAAAACAAATCCGTTTTCCCAAAAAGATAGGTAAATCATGCACTGAGCTTTCAATTTCTTTGATGTTCGGTATTCTTGCATAAAACATAAAAATTAATTAAGCTAATATTACAGTGTGTTGATGTATATTAAAGGCAAATAAGCCATTTTAATTAATAACAGATAGCTGGGCAATGGTGGCACACACCTTTAACCCCAGCACTTGGGAGGCAGAGACAGATGGATCTCTGAGTTTGAGGCCAGCCTGGTCTACAAAGGGAGTTCAGGACAGCCAGGGCTACACAGGGAAACCCTGTCTCAACACCACCCCCCTCCAAATGGTTAATTAGTAACAGATATGTAGCGTGTCCCTATTACAGATGTAAGTCTTGGAGAAGTGTCCTTCACGGTGTCCACATGGGTGGTGAGTGGGTGTAGGTAGAGGTGGGTACCTGCCACCCAGTGGCCCTGTTTTTCATTATGTTCTGGAACATAGTTTTCTCAGAAAATATTTTCTTTAGGTTAAAGGAAAATGCTAAGGCTGGCATGGTGGTACATACCTGTAATCCCAGGGTGACTAAGTCAAGGCCAGCCTGGGCTACATAGCCATACCCTATTTCAGAAAGAGAGAGAGAGAGAGGGAGAGAGGAAGAGGAAAAGGAGAAGAGAAGGGGTACTGTGACAACCAGTGTCACCTTAAAACAGGACCAACAGATGTGTCCAGCATCCTTTTTTCATTCTTTGTTTTTTCTCTTTCTCTTTTTCTTTTTCCATCTTTCTTTCTTTTCTTTCTTTCTTTCTTTCTTTCTTTTTTTTGGACAGGAGGGTCTCTATTTAGCTTTGGCTATACTGGAATGCTGTGTAGACCAGGCTGTCCTAGAATCAAAGATATCTACCTGCCTTTGCCTCCCAAGTGCTGGGATTAAAGGTATGAGCCACTATGCCTGGTTTCAAGTATGTTTTCTTAAAAAGTGCCCATCACAAACGTGGTCCCAGCGGCCACCTCCAACACAGTAGTGAGTTCAGGTTGCAGTGCCTTGAGATATCCCGTTAACTGTAAGGATGCTCCTTCCTTCCCTGAATACCCAGTTAGAACTGCGCCAACGCTCACTCTTGGAGGCTTTCATGGCGGCTGTGGGGTCAGTTCTGCTGTGAGCAGCACTGAGGTCGCCTGGCGAGCTCAAGTTGGCACACTGAAGTCATGCCCCGCTTGTGTTATTTATTAGCTGCAGCCGCCTCTGTCTGGGCTTGCTCCTCCTCCTTTGACCTTCTCGCTGACCAGCCATCATGACATTTACTATGAATTTACTTCCTCCCAAGAATTTGGACTGGCCGTCAGATTCTGGCCGTCAGATTGTTGCTACATGCAATTGCCTTTGTATCTGTGTATGAAATAAAAGGTCATTTGTTCCTGTTTGTGTTTATTTTCCTCCGTTTCATTGTTAGCAGTTCCTGTTGAACAGTGTTAACTAGAGTAAGATTAAATCACCACTCCCCTTTGTAGCCTTTTTTTAAGAAGAGCAAACCAAGTCTGCCTTCGAACCACAGAATACCATTTTTAAATTTTATTTATTGTGTAGGTGTGGTGATCAGAGCACAACTTGGGAGTCCGTTCTCTCCTCCCATTATGTGGGGCCCAGGGATTGAATTCAGGTTGTCATCAGATTTGGCAGTAGGTGCCTTATCTGCTAAGCCATCTCACCAGCTCTCAAATTATGGATTAAAAAAAAATATATATATATAATTTGTGTGTGTGTGTGTGTGTGTGTGTGCATTCTATCTGCATGTACACCTGCAAGCCAGAAGAGGGCACCAGATCTCGTTACAGATGGTTGTGAGCCACCATGTGGTTGCTGGGAATTGAACTCAAGACTTCTGGAAGAGCAGCTAGTGCTCTTAACCTCTGATCCATCTCTCCAGCCCCTGATTATGGACTATTTTAACATGATGTTTGGCCTTTTAAAGTATTATGCTTAAAGTAGCCTCAACATAAGAATGTAGTGAGGGACAGACTATTGGCACTTAACTGTGATTGGCTAAAGCCTGAGGGTTTTAAATTGCCTTTTGTGTTATGTTATGAACAGCACACCAGGTGTTAATGGAGCGTGTGTCCCAGGGGCTCCTGTCATCAGCAAGTCACTAGAAATGACTAGGGTAAGTTGGATATGGAAAAAGTAAATCACCAGTCACACAAGGAGCGGGAAATGATGCTAGAGGTATGACTCAGTGTGTAAGAAGCATTGTGCCACAAGTGTGAGGTCCTGAGTTTGAATCCCCGGAAGTCACATCAAAGTAGGCATAGCAGCACACGTGTGTAATTCCGTGTTCCTGCAGTGAGGTGGGAAGAGGGAACAATGCCTCCCCAAAAGCTGGAGGGCTGGCGAGCTTGGCATACGAGGCAGTAAAACAGAAGATCCTGTCTCAAGGTGGGAGGCAGGGACTGACGCCTGAGGTCCTCTGGCCTCCACACAAGTGCCAGGCTGTGTGTGCACTAGTGCTCACACAGCCTTACATAAGAATACACGTCTCCAGTATCATGTTTGTAAGCTAGCAAAAGCAGCGGCAATATGCTAGAAACAGAACAATCCTAAAGGAGTCTACGCAATGATTTGGAATGGTTTGTGTGAGTGGCTGCAGTGACCCCCCCCCCCCAAGGAGGAGTGTCATGGTCAGAACATGGCCTCCCCAGGAACCAACACAGGATGAGCCACAGATTTCTTGTTCTGAAACACATGGTGCCGCCAGGCAGGCTGGTTATTAGAACAAGGAATCTGTTAGCCCGTGTTCTACACTGTCCTGCAGGGAAGTCGGGGTGTTAAATCCTTAAGTACAGAGAATCAGGCAGCAACACGTGCCCTCTTATCCCTTATAGTGGTCTGACTAAAAGCAGCTGTATAGAGGAGGGTTTATTTTGGCTCATAATTCTGGGGAGTGCAGTGCACCATGGCGGAGCAGCTTTGAGCAGCACTGTTGGTGATGCCAACCAGGAAGGAGAGTAGGAATGTGTTCAGCTGGCTTTCTCTCCCGTTCCCCTTTTTGTTCTGTGCAGGATCACAGCCCATATAAAGGTCCTGCCAGATACCAGGGTGGGTCCTCTCTCAGTTAACTCTCTGGAGATGTCCTCAGAGCACTTGGAGAGATGACTCAGCACCTAAGAGCACTTGCTGCTCTTGCAAAGGACCTAGGTTCAGTTCCTAGCACCCACATGACAGCTCACCATCAGCTGTAGCTCCAGATCCAGGGGATCCAACGCCCTCTTCTGGCCCCACAGGCACTAGGCACTCATGTGGTACTCACACATCCATGTAGGCAAAGCACTCATACACATGGAATAAAAGAAAAAAGACATTCAGAGAGCTGTGTCTCCTAGGTGATTCCAAATCCAGGCAAATTGACAAGACTAACTACTGGCAAAATCCAATCAGTAAAGTTGCCAGGGAGCTGACTCAGAAAAAAATGAAGGTCATCCCCCAGCGGATAGCCACCTCAGAAATGCTGGGGGTGCTCCCACACACACACTTTAACCCTAAAAATATTTTGGGATAGCTTATATTTTCTTTCACACATTTTCACCTAAAGTCTGGCAGGTGGTTTGTTTTCGTTGGTTGGATTTAGATGGTCTCTAGTAGTACAAGTTAGCATCCAATTCCTGTTGCCAAGAACAGTGTAGACTTCAGATCATCTGTCCCACCTTCATGAAGCAATGGGATTATAGATGTGGGCCACCATTCGAAGCTCTGATATTTAAATAGCAAAGTGTGGGGGCTGGGGTGTAGCTCAGTGATAAAGCTCTTGTCTAGCATGCTTATGACCCTGGGCTCAATGCCCTGTACAACTTTATAATTGCCGATGTGTTGTGGATTTTGAGATAACAGTTGTTTCATACAGGTATCAAGTAGAACCCACTATCACCCAGGGGTTTTGTTTTTTCATTTTGTTATTGTTTTGATACAGGGTTTCACTGTGGAATGCATGCTGTCCTGAAACTCAGGGACACCTGCCTGCCTTTGCCTCACCAGTAATGATATTAAAGGTGGTGTATTCCGCCATAGTTGGCAACTAGCATCCTTTTTAAAAGGCATGTATATGAAGCTCTGGGGAAATCAAAACACTTTTTTTTCCGTAATAATTTTTTTATGACTGAACTCAGGGTCTAGAGCATGCTAGGCAAGCACTCTAACTATTAAAACATATCCCTAGTTATGCACTTGCCTTTAATGCCAGCACTCAGAAGTCGGAGGCAGGAGGATTGTTGTGAGTTTGAGGTCAGCCTGGTCTACATAGTGAGTTCCAGGACAGCCAAAGCTACATAGTGAAACCCTGTATATACAATATATATATATATATATATATATATATATATATATATATATATGTGTGTGTGTGTGTGTGTGTGTGTGTGTGTGTGTGTATGTGTATGTATGTATATATATATGTGCCAAATATATATACACATATATGTATGTATATAATTTTTATTATTTATTAAAACAGTATTTATTTTGAGACAGGATTTCACTAAGTTGCCCTTGGTAGCCTTGAACTTGTTCTATAGTCTAGGCAGGCTTTGGACTTAGGATCCACTTACCTTAGCCACTCAGGTAGCTGGGGTCATAGGTCCCATGATGCCTGACTAAAAGAAGTCTTGTTTTTAATTATTCTGCCAGTTTCTTGTAACAGCAACACAACAGAACTGGCAAGATGGCTGAGCTGGTAAAGGTGCCTGCTTCCAAGCCTGACGGCCTGAATTTGAGCCTCAGGACCCACCTGGAAGAAGGAGAAAACCAACTTCCTAAGGTTGTCCTCTGACCTTCACCTGTGCCAGGCCATACACACAAGTCAATAAATGAGTTTTGTAAATTAGGGTGTGTGTGTGTGTGTGTGTGTGTGTGTGTGACTATAAAGTTATTAAATCAGCCAGAATCATTGTGTTACCATTATAGTTAGTTCATGTTTGATCACAGTAACATAACATTTTTAAAGGTTCTACATAGTTATGGCTGTACCAACCATATCTTGTAAAGCAGATAAAAAGCAAATCAGAGACCTGCAGTAGTGGTGCACGCCTTTAGTCCCAGCCCTTGGCAGGCAGAGGCAGGGGGATCTCTGTGAGTTCCAGGACAGCCAGGGCTGTTACATAGAGAAACCTCGTCTCGAAAAACCAAAATGGGCTGAGGTGGGTGGGAGGTGAATCAGAATCCCAGTTAAACATGCAAATCTCCAGCTTCAGAAACTTTCAGTACCTAGTGGTAGGGTTGATCACTGTCTGTGTCTCAGTAGAATAGCTGAGCAGACTGTGGGTCCTTTAGGACCTGGCCACACTCCTCTCCAGTGTCTTCTTAGAGTTATCTGACTTTGTTAACAATTTTCATCCAAATCCACGGGGAAGTGGCACAATTTTGCTTTTGTTTCTTGAATAGGGATTACTTGACTCTGAAAGGTTTGGGAGATGCGGTGAATAAAACATATTGACCACAATGGCGGAGAAGAGCCAGAGGGGACTGTTTTAACAATTCTGAAAGCTACATGGAACTCATTTCTTGAGATCAGTGATGGTTCTCTAAGAATCCTTATTCTGTTTATTAAAAACAAAAAACAAAAAAACAAAAACAAACAACAAAAACAAACAAACAAAAAAAACCAAACACCTCACCCCAGTTATTAACTTCCTTCAGTTTTTAAAGATTGGTTTTTGAAAATTGTTTTATTCATATGCATGAGTGTGCAAGTACCCATGGAGGCCAGAAGGGGGCATGGTACCCCTTGAGCTGGAGTTACCTGCCTAACGAGTGTTGGGACCTAAACTTGGGTCTTCTGCAAGAGTAGCAAGTGTTTTTAGTTAAACCATCTTTCCAGGTCCCTAGGCTCCACAGTTCCATTGGGGGTAGGGGGAATATGTACATATATATTTTCAACTAAAGGTTGACTACTTAGCATGCTCAAGGCCTTAGATTCCATTCCCAGCTTTGCCTCCACTCTCCCCTGTCCCCTCCCCCCAAAAATGTTTGATATGAAAGAATATTACCTGATTTGGAAAAGGATTTTGGTTTTGTTTTTGTTTTTTGTTTTTTGTTTTTCAAGACAGGGTTTCCCTGTGTAGCTTTGCACCCGTTCCTGGAACTCGTTTTGTAGACCAGGCTGGCCTCTACCTCCCAACTGCTGGGATTACAGGAGTGCGCCACCACCGCCCAGCTGGAAAACGATTTTTCTTCTTCTTCTTCTTCTTCTTCTTCTTCTTCTTCTTCTTCTTCTTCTTCTTCTTCTTCTTCTTCTTCTTCTTCTTCTTCTTCTTTTTAATTTATTTTATTTTACGTGCATTGGTGTGAAGGTGTTGGATCCCCTGAAACTGGAGTTACAAACAGTTGTGAGCTTCCATGTGGGTGCTGGGAATTGAACCCAGGTGCTCTGGAAGAGCTACCAGTGTTCTTAACCACTGAGCCATCTCTCCAGTCCCCATTTTTTGGGATGTTTTTTTGTTTTTGTTTTTGTTTTTTGTTTGTTTATTTGTTGTTTTTGTTTTGTTTTGTTTTGTTGAGACAGGCTTTCTCTGCAGCTTTGGAGCCTGTCCTAGAACTCACTGTAGACCAGGCTGGCCTTGAATTTATAGAGATCCTCCTGCCTCTGCCTCCTAAGTGCTGGGATTAAAGGCATGTGCTACTACTGCCCATCGTGGAAAAGGATTTATTTATTTATTTGTTTGTTTGATTGGTTGGTTGGTTTTGGTTTTGGTTTGTCTTTGTTTTTGGAGACAGGGTTTCTCTATGTAGCCCTGACTGTCCTGGAGCTCCATCTGTAGACCAGGCTGGCCTCAAACTCAGAGATTCACCTGCCTGTCTCCCAAGTGCTGAGATTAAAGGTATGTACCACCACGGCCTGGCTAGGAAAAGATTTACATCCAGTCACTACATCAGGTAGGACTTGGGAGGTAGATTAGGGGCTTTGTCAAGATTCTCAAGATAGTATTAGTCATAACCCTTGACTTAAAGACAGCATATTCAATCCAAAATGCTAGAGATGCTTTGGGAAATAGAACACTTGTGCTGACCAGTTTTCTGTCAACTTGACACGAGCTGGAGTCATCAGAGAGGAGAAGGCCTCAACTGAGAAAATGTCTCCGTAAGACCAGGCTGTGGGCATTTGCTTAGTTAGTAATCAGTGGGAGAAGGCCCAGCTCATTATAGGTGGCGCCATCCCTGGACTGGTGTTCCTGGCGCCTAGTGGGTCGAGCCCAAGGGTGCTGCTAAAGGACAACTCCCGAAGCAGGTGATCCAGCTGCTCTTATTGGTAAGGAAAAGAGAGTGGATGAACGGAAGCAAGAATCCCCACGGCATGATTAGACCTAAAAATAACCAAAACGCCAGACTTGGGCCGAGGAGGTGGCTCAGTTGGTAGCTGCCTGCTAGGCAAGCAAGAGGACCCGAGGTGAGATTCCCGGACCAGGTGTGGCAGTATGTATCTGTAACCCCAGACAACTTAGCTGAACACATGAACTTAAAGTTCAGTGAAAGACCTTGTCTCAGAATAAAAGGTGGAGAGCAAATGAGGAACAGCACCTTACACTGACTTGACTTCTGGTCCCCATGAGCATGTGCACACACCCACACTAACCAGTACATCACACACACACACACACACACACACACACACACACACACACACACCACAAAACCAAACGTGCAATCCGTGTTTAAATTCCCCCACTCTGTTCATCTTGTAACATCTGAACAGTTTGTATGTTTCCCGAACAAGATCATACATTACATCTAATTTGATCCATTTCTGAAATTCCTCTTTCATTCTCCAGTTAGGTAATTTTCTTCACGCAGATCTGGTGACGGACCTTTCGATAGAATCCCGCCCTGGATTTCTTATTACATCTTTGTGTGTCACTCAGTTTCGCCCTTCTGGCAGAATATTTCAGAATTTCCCCTGGCACATCAGAGGCTTATCTTTTGGTAATGGAAACACTGAGCATTGGATTAGATGTTGCCAGTTTGACTCATTCATTGCAAAGCTTCCCAGCGGGATCAACACTGCCCACACTTCAATGGAAGAGCAACTGTTTAGCCCACGTGAGGCCCTGGGTATGATCCACAGCAACACACACACACACACACACACACACACACACACACACACACACACACAGAGAGCTTCACATCTGTCTCAGCTCCCGCTTCACGGGGACCAAGCAGCCACCAACAAGGGCTGACTCAGTTTTTTCACATCCTAGACAAAAGGCCAAGAAGTGATTGGTTGCATAGATTTCTGTTTGCTCTGTTTTTGTTTTGTATTTTTTTTAAGACAGGATCTCATTATGTAGACCCCAACTTGCTTTGTAGACCAGCTGGCCTTGATCTTACAGAGATCTGCCTGCCTCTGCCTCCAAGATGCTGAGATTAAAGGTGTGTGCCACAACTCTGGCTGGCTAGATTTCTTATTAAGAGTTAACAATATCAGAATTCCTTTTTTATTTTATTTTATTATGTTTATATATTGAGTTTCCTGTGTTACCCTGGCTGGCTGGCCTTGACTCATAGAGATCCACTTATCTCTGCCACCTTGACCATCCTGGCTTTATGTGTGTGTGTGTGTGTGTGTGTGTGTGTGTGTGTGTGTGTGTGTTCATGTATGCACACATGTGCAGGCACACATACTGGAGGATGCCTGAGGAGGCCCGAAGAGGATGTTAGATCCCCTGGAGCAGGAGTTACGGGTGGTTGTGAGTTTCTGATATAGATTCTGGGAACCAAACTAGGGTCCTCTGGAAGAACAGCAAAGGCTCTTAACCACTGAGCCATCTCGCCAGTCCCTTCCTCATTAGTATCTTTTAAAAGTGATTAATGAGGGGATTTGATGCCTTCTTGGTCCTCCTCAAGTACCCCCACACTTGTGCACACACATGTGCATACACTCACACACAACACAGAAATAAACAAAAGTGACTAATGAACTTTGTATAAAATGAAATCATTATGAATGGAGCTGGGATGCAGTTCATTTGGTGCAGGCTTGCCTAGCATGCATGGAGCCCTGGGAACGGCATAAACCAGACACCAGGCACACACTGGTAATTGTGGCATTTGGGAGGTAGAGGCAGGAAAATTGGATTATTAAGGACCTGGGAGATGGCTCAGTGGTAAAGGTGCCGGCCGCCACCCTGATCATGAGTTTGATACTCGGGAGCCACCGGGTAGAAAGGGAGAATGAGCTGCTGCCAGCTGTCCTGTGACCTCCACACACGTGCTGTGACACTTAGGTGCCCCTGACACTTGTGTATGCGCACATTTTGAAAAACGACTATATGAGAGCTAGGGAACATGAGGCCCTGTCTCAAGTGCAAGCAAACAACACAACCACCACAACAAATCCCTACGAACACATCTGAATAAAGCAGCATGCCATCACAGTACGCTGAAATCCCAGCCCTAAGGGGCTGAGGCAGGAGGATCACCTACAAGACCCTGTCTATAAAACATAACGTATTGTAACATTAAAACATTATAAACTCCTGGACTTCATGTGTATATACATATTTGGGGGTTGTAAGATGCTCTCCTGTAGCCTAGACTAGCCTGGAACTCATTTTACATTGGAGGATGGCCTTGAACTCCCAATCTTCCTCAGGCTCCACGTGATAGGAGTACAGACATGAGCCAGCACACACAGCTCTAAGCTTTTCCAGTGGGGGAAGAACCTTGAAGGAGAAAACCACTTTGTGCGTCCACAATGAACAAACAAACAAACCAACCCCGTTTTTATATAGCTGTAACTCACAAAAGTAAAAAGAGACCTCCACCAGCCAGCAGCGTTTGCAGGTTTGGTCGGGGTGGGGGTGGGGGGGTACAGCTCTGAGAAGGCAAGACCCCTGCTGAACTTCGCACCACCCAGCTTTCCCCAAATATCTCTACCTCCACAGCCCCATCTTTCAGATTCTTCCACAACTGGTGGGAACCTTCTCTGCGGCTTGATCCCCTGAGTTTCTGGCCACTGGTCAGTGAATGCCCAGTTGGGAAGAGGTGTGGACCATCTCTCCAGAACTTGTCCTGCCCCCTTCCCCTTTCTGAGGGCCACGGGGAAGCTACTGATGAATTCAAAAAGAAGGATGGGGGTTGGGGATTTAGCTTAGTGGTAGAGCGCTTGCCTAGCAAGCACAAGGCCCTGGGTGGGTTCGATCCTCAGCTCCACATTAAAAAAAAAAAGAAGGGCTCAGAGAGTTCTTTCAGAAATTTGAAGGGTGTGCAGCTCCAGAGGCTGGACTCAAGAGAGGTTGTTCCCAGTGTCTGCAGCCCTCAGGAGTCAGTTTCCAACACCCTCCTGCCCCTGCCACCCTGTGCCCTGGGAATCCACCCTCACAGGCTGCACATGGACACCCTTCGCTGCTCCCCTGTGGCCTCTGACTGGGCTTGGCCAATGGAAAGCAGCAGCAGGAGACTGGGGAACACAGGATTTGTTCTGTGGGATCTCTGGGAACCGGCTCCTCTTTCTACCCAGGGCCCTATCAGGCAACTTTTCCAAACACTCCTCCCCAGGGCAGTAAACAATCTTGCCCCAAGACCCTTGGGCCTCAAGCTAACGAATCTTGCAGTAACTAGTCCCCAGAGGAACTGCGTTATCCCTAAGCTCTGCCTTGCCTGGTAATTAACTTCTCTTCAAATTACTCCATTTGAGTGTGCACCTGTTTCCTGCCGGGATCCTGACCCATACCCAGTGGACCAATTAAGGTCTCAATTAGGGAGAGCTTTGGTGGCCTGCACTGGGTGTTAGGATGGAAAGAGGTGGGGGAGTTCTGGACATATTTGGGAATTAGAACTATTTGGTAGCAGTTGTAGGAAGAACAATGGGCCCTGGATTCTTGGGCTAACAAGCACTTCTCTCTTCTATTACAGAGCAGGTTGGGGAGCACAATGTTCCATCACCCTACACAAAAGAGGCTCTGATATTTTTTTTTTTTGAAAGACTTATTTTTATTTGTAATTATGTGTATGCATGTGCATCTATGGGCAGGGGACAGGCAGGATGTATGTGCATACGAGTACAGTTGCCCAGAGAGGCCAGAAGAAAGCACAGGATCCCCAGGAGCAGCAGATCCAGGCAGTTGTGACTCACCTGACCTAGGTGCTGGTTACTGAACTCAGGTCCTCTGCAGGAGCGGTACATGCTCTGCACTACAAGCCATCACCCCTCTAGCGCCCCGACTTTGATTTCTCTCTTTTTTTCCTGCCTTTTTCTTCTTTAAACACCTGCCCAATCCTAAGCATATTTGTCCTGTACTCTGGGCTTTCTCACTTTCTCTGAAGACCGCCCTATCGCCTCCTGGCAGCTGCTCACCAATCTTCATCTCTGACCTGCCTGCTTTCTTGGCTCCTAACTCAAAGGCAAGAAGACTCTCTTCCTCTTCTCTGTCTCCCTCCTCCCAACAGCTGCCAGGATTTACAGCCTGCTGGCCCTACTGGTTTTCTCTCAAGCTTTAGTAAAATTGCCCTCTGGCTAAAATAAATAAATATATAAGGAACAAAAACAACAATAAAAATCCAAGGAAAGCTGAAATCAAACCGTCATGAAGCCCACTGAACTCCATGGAGCCCAGCTCTCCACAGACTTTTCTGTCCTTACGGCCCCAGCTTGCTGACCCTTCCCAAGGCCTCACAGGCTGCCAGAGTGACTTATGCTCCAGGGCTGCTCTGAAACCCTGGTGCAAGAAGAAGCTAGGATATACCGTAGGCTAGCTCTAAATGGTAAATACTAGTAGAAAACAAACAGGGAAAATTGTGCACTTGCATCTTAAATTTGGGCAGAATTTTGGATTTCATGCTGCAATTGTATTATAGTTTTAGTGAGTTTGTTTGGAAAGCTTGTGTTGGCGCAGCGTGCATGAAGTCTTAGGCTCAGCCTCCACTGAGAGTGCATACACATATGCACACAAGCCAAGCCAGCTGAGCTGTGGGTGTTGCTCAGGAAGTGAGACCTTGGTACGGTCCCCAGCACCACATGGATGACGTGTGGTGACATACACCTATTGTGGAGGGTCTGTAGTTCAAGGTCACCCTCAGAAATGAGTTCCAGTTCAGCCAGGGATAAACGAGACCCTGCCTGTAACAAAGAGTAAAATAACCTTTGGGAGACTGAGCGGTGGCTTAGCTCTTGTGGAGGAAGCCAGTCCGGCCCTCAGCACTTACGCCAAGCAGCTCCACAGTGTCACTCCAGCTGTGGGGGGTCCCACGCCCTCTTCTGACTCACATGCACCAATGTGTGCACAGACACACATAGTAAAAAATAAGTATAACCTTTTGGTCCTAAATTTTTATCTTTTGCTTCCTAGAAAATAATTTTGATATGAATATTACACACACACACACACACACACACACACACACACACACATACACACACATATACATATATACACACTTGTGGTAAGTATTGGCCTACCACAGACAGGTGCAATGCTCCCTTACTGAAAAATGAAATGTATGCTTGATAAGCTTACTTGGTCACGGCCACTGGCCTTTGTTGCAGAAGTAAAACACATTAACTATAGATACACAGAGCTCGGAATTGTGGCGGCGAGCACTAGGGAGGAGTTAACGGACACTCAATAGAAAGAACAGTGTGATGTGAACTAAAGAATAACTTCTATAAAAGGCCAACTCTGCATCTTCAGCTCCCGAGAAAACAGAAGGTACCCACACATCCGGTTTCACTGCCAGAGACTCAGTTCTGTTCAGTGGGAAAGGGACAGGGCTCATTGGTGGCTGCTGAGGACCTTTTAAAAAGAACAGACGAGGAAGGCAGATGGTAAGGCTGGATGGAGCTGCTCCCCTCCTGGATTGTGACTTTCAGAGGGAGGTGAAAGTTTCTCAGAGAACTGAACTGTGGGAAAGTGACCTTTCCTTAACCTGAAGTTACTTTAATTTTTTTTTTTTTTTAATTTAGTGTGTGTGCAGGATGTGCCTCTGGAGCGCAGAGGACAACTTAGGGAAGTTGGTATTCTCCTTCCACCACAAGGGTCCCGGGAATTGAACTCAGGTCATCAGGCTTGGTGGCAGTGCCTTCTTTACCCACCGAGCTATCTTGCCAGCCCAGGATTCATGTTTAGATTCAAGGATCTGGATCAAAAGCAAAGAAATGCTGGGTTGAGGAGACGGTTCTGTCAGTTCAGTGCTTATAACAGAAGCGAGAGAACCTGAGCTCGGTCCTCAAGTTCTCGGCAACAGCGGCGACAAGGCTGGGTGTGCCGGCCTGTGTTTCTAAGCCCGGCTCTGGAGCCAGAAGCAGACACAGGCAGATCCCTGGGGCTGGCTAGCCAACCAGTCTAGCCTAATCAGAAAGTTCCAGGTCCCAGTGAGAGATTCCATCTCAGACAACAAGATCTTTAGATTGCAATATACTCTAAAGTAAACAAGCTCTTTAGATTTAAATTTTCTAAATTCTAAGATCCATATCTTGACGCACAGAATAAAATTACAAAGTAATCAAATGAAGACAGGATTGTCTACAGAGAAACAACTATGGGGGAGGAGGGCGGGGACAGAGGGTGGGGGAATGAGGTTCAGTTGGTAGAGTGTTTACCTGGTAAGAAAACACCTGGATTGACCGCTCGCGTTCACAGGCACACATGCATGTGTACTCACATATACAGGAACAACCATACATGTGTACACATGCAAGGAAAAAAAGAAGAGGGCTGGAAAGATGGCTCGGTAGTTAAGAGCATTGGCTGCTCTTGCAGAGAAACCTGATTGGGTTCCCAGCACCCACATGGTATCTAGTCTCCCTCTGTAAATCCAGTCCCAGTTCTAATGCCCTCTTCTGGACTCTGCAGGCACTGCGTTTGGGTGGCGCACATACAGAAAAGCAGAAAACACACTTACACTCATTAACTAAATGAAAGAGTAAGTGAGCGAAAAAGCAATGTTTTTTAGGGAGGTGAGGTAGAGGGAAAGGGGAAGGGGAGAAGGAGGGGAGAGGCGGGTGAGGGGGTATCATGTTGGAGGTTAGGGTAACAGACACAGTGAGATTAATGACTTATTCCAAAGACGGCTTTGCTAGAGAGCGGGCATTTTAAGACAAAACAAAAACCAAGGTCTGGAGAGATGGCTCAGCCATTAAAGGCTAGGCTCACAACCAAAAATATAAGAGTTCGGATCCCAGCACCCACGGCTGTCTCTCCAGCCAAGAAAAAAACAAAACAAAACAAAACAACCCAAAGAACAATTTAGTTGAGCCACATCTGTTACCCCTGTTCCAAAGAGAAGACAGGGATTATCTACAAAGTAACAACCGTCAAACTAACAGGAAAAAAAAAAAAGCACTCAGAACCCTGGGGCCCAGTTATAGATATTCTCCTAGTGCACAGAAGGTTCTAGATTGTGCCACAAAGCCTGGGTGTGTTTGTGCTCACCTGTAATCCCAGCAGTGGGGAGGTGGAGGTAGGAAAACCTGACCAAGGTGGTCCTTGGCTACATGGTGAGCTGGAGGCCAGCCTGGGATACTTGAGACCCTGTCTCGAAAAGTCATCGGCAGGGCAGTGAGATGGCTCAGTGAGGAAAGGGAGCTGGTTGCCAGGACTGACCACCAGAGTTTAATCCCTGGGACATGCATGGTGGAAAGAGAGAACTGAATTCCACCAGCTGTTCAATGACCTCCATTCATGCCCATGGCACTCCACCCCCACCCGGCTGTAAATACATAAATGTAATAATGTTAAGGAAAAGTAACAATAAACAATTAAACAAATCCATAAAGTCCAGCTATGAGAAGGGGAGGAGGGAGAGGGACAAACAGGAGATGAGAATGTATGATGAATATGCACCGTGGAAAACAAACGCAAGCTGAATACTGCATGTCTGTAATCCCAGTAATCGGAGGGGAGAGGTAGGAGGATCCAGAGTCCAAGCTCATCCTAGGTCACATAGCCTGGGTTACACGAGACCTTATTTCAAAAAACAGATGTAAAGTAAAATATAGATACCTTAGAAATGTGTGAAGTGGAAGATAAAATTTCCCAGGACTCTCTATATTCCTGCACTTATGTATTGATGTCTGTATAATCAAATCTCTTTAACTATTATAGGCCCTGTTCAGTATCTGGGCTAGTTAACAAAGACCTGGCAAGCACAAGGCCCCGGGTTCGATCCTCAGCTCCAAAAAAAAAGGGAAGAAAAACAACAACAACAAAACCCAAAGACTAAAATAACAGGGCTTTAGAGGATGGTCTCTAAAATACCAGTCCCAAAGCTGTGGAGGGTGCACATGTGGTTCCACCATGCTAGGGAGCCAGGCCCCTCTGCGGCCGGCCATTCTCAAATCAACGCCTCCACCCAGTGGCCCAAGACAGCTGCCCGGAGAGGAAAAGAGGGGCAGATGAGGCGAGAGGACCAGAGGGGAGTCGAGAAAAGGCCTTTCCTTCCGACTGAATAAGGGCACAGTCCTGAAGCCGCCCTTGTTACCTCTGCTTAAATCCTGCAGGACAGAATACAGTCTGGAGACTATGCCTGTTTGTGAGGGAGACTGTGTGGTGTGTGAGTGTGTGCCAACACAGTGTTGATTAGTTTTTGGTTTTTTGAGACTGTCCCACTATGTAGCCCTGATTGTCCTGGAACTCGAATGTAGCTGAGGATGATGACCTTGAACTTCTGACCCTCTTGCCTCCACTTCCTTGGTGCTGGGGTACAGACGTGTGCCACCACACTCGGTTTTTTGGTTTTTTGTTTGTTTGTTTTTTTAAAAGATTTATTATGTATACAGTGTTCTGCCTACATATATGCCTGCACACCAGAAGAGGGCACCAGATCTCATTACAGATGGTTGTGAGCCACCATGTGGTTGCTGGGAATTGAACTCAGGACCTCTGGAAGAGCAGCCAGTGCTCTTAACCTCTGAGCCATCTCTCCAGCCCCATACTCGGTTTTATGCAGTGCTGGGGATCGAACCCCAGGGTCTTGTGTGTGCCAGGTGAGCACTTTACCTATTGTGCTACATACACCAGCTTAGGGGGCATTTTTTTTCCCCTCGTGAGAGAAAAAGAATAATTAATAATATATTAAACAATATATCAGTTAATAAAATATATAAAATTAAAAATTATGTGTACAGGTGTTTTGCCTGGTTATATGTCTATGAACCACTTGAGGCCAGAAGAGGGTGTCAGAGCCCCTGGGATTGGAGTTACAGATGTTTGTAAGCCTCCCTATGGGTGCTAGGACGTGAACCCGGGGTCCTCTGAAAGAGCAGTCAGTTTGCTCTTAACCACTGAGCCATCTCTCCAGTCTCCGTGAATATTTTCATTAGAGTTATTTATTTAGTGTGTGGGTGTGTGTTGCACGGCACATGTGCAGGTCTGAGGACAACTTGTGGCAGCTGGATTTAGGTTGTGGGGCTACTTACTGACCAGCCCCTGGGGGGGGGGCGACAATTTTTAACTCCTCCCCCAAATGTATACCGAAGTATACTCTATAAACACTTAATGCTGATTTATTAGATGTGATCATTTAGTTGCATTGGAAGAATGAAAACAGAGAAAAATGGTAAGAAAAATTCAGCATAAAGCACCCTTTTCGAGAATAGAAAAATGAACAGTCTGTAAGGTCAAGCCCACCATAGACAGCAAGGTTACAGGATCATTTTCGGTGGAACTGTCTTTCTGAAATTATGAACCTCTAGGCTTATCCCAAGCAATTCTAAACAATGTATTTATTGGATTAAAATTTAAGTTTAGGGCTAGGTGGTGTGGCTGAGTGGTAGAGGCCTGCCGATCATGTGCAAGATGCTGGGTTCATTGAAAAAAATGTCAACAAATTAATTACAAGAAGACTAGAAATAGAGCAAGCATATTCCAGGTCAGATGGGAGAGGGAGACGCGGGATTAGGATGCAGGATGGCCTCCCTGGTGCTGTGCTCAAACGGATGGAGGCAGTTCATTCAGCTCCGAGCCATCCCAGTGTCCTTTAGACCTCCCAGATGGGGAGCTGGAAGGCTAGAACTACATTTTCTAGGCGACTTTGCAGCTAGGATTCTGGGCACAATTTTGCCTCTTCCCATCATTTTTTTTTTTTTCTTATCTTACAACATCAGTACATAGATGGGTTGGAAAGATGACTCAGTGATTAAAAGCACCCAAAGCACCCGTTGCTCTTCCAGAGAACCAGAGTTCAGTTCCCAGCACTGACATTCAGGCAGTCGAGCTGCCTGTAAACTGAGCTTCACAGGATCCATGCCCTTTTCTGGCCTCCATGAGAATCTGCTTGTGTGCACACGAGCGCGCACACACAGAAACAAAGAGGAAAGACAGCTGAAGAGAAGGGAAGCGAATGTGTGCGCGCTGTTTCTGCTGGGGAGGGCTATGGAGGTGGTATCTGAGCTTCCTATGTGGCTTCTCACCATGACAGTGCAGTAGGGACTCGCTTGTGGTGGGACTCCATTCTAGGACCCCAGTGGCTGCCTGAACTACAGACAGCATTGAGTCCTTGGCATGCACTTTCCCCAGCCACCTTGCCAGCCCCCACTGGGCTTTTTATGAGGTGAAATAAAGGTGACCAAAGCATTTTATGGCAGTTGATCTGCTACCTGAGGCCCTGTGACCAAACAGGCAGGTGGTCTATACAGCACGGACATGCTGGGCAAGCGGATGCCTCCCATCCATTTGTGAGATGACACCGATTTTTCAGTCTGCTACTCAGATTGGCAAGCAATGTAAAACTCATGAATTATTAATTTTTGGAATGTCCCACTTAGTATTTTTAGACTTTGGTTGATGGAGTGTAATTGGAACCTTGGAAAACGAAACTGTGGGTGGGGAGTATTCCTCCTCCTGTGTGTTTTCAGAGCTGCTAAGTGTAGCTAAGTGTAGTGACAGCTTTCCCATCCGGTTGGTGGCTTCCTATTTCAGGAGAGGTAGTGTGGTTCGTTTGCTGGCTGGTTTCTGCAGCCAGGCCCTCAACATCAGAGTCTGCTACCAGCGCTCTAAATAGGTTATTAAGCAATTCCTTTATTACTTGAACTAGCTAGGATGGATTTCTAGTTTAATTGGTTTTGTTTGTTTGTTTATTAAGATGGTGGCGAAGGGAGCCTGACTCACTATATGGACCTGGCTGGCCTCGAACTCAAGGAGCTCTACCTGCCTGTGCCTCCCAAATGCTGGGATTAAAGGTAAGTGCCACTGCACCTGTTTATATGCTTGTGTTGGAGACAGGGTCTTGGTATGGCAGCCCTGGCTGGCCTGAAACTCAATATGTAGATCAGGCTGTTCTCTAACTCACAGAAATCCTCCTGCCTGTGTCTCCCAAGTGCTTCAATTAAAGGTGTGTGTCACCATGCCTGGCTTTTTATTTTTTTAAGATTTATTTCGATTATATTTAATTATGTGTCTGTGTGTCTCTGTGTGGGCATGTACACATGAGTGCAGGTGCCTGTGGAAGCCAAAGGTGTTCGATCCCTGGTAGAGGGAGTTACAGGCAGCTGTGAACATCTAGTTTGCTGGGTACCAAAGGGGTCTTCTCAAAGAGTAGCTAGTGGTCTTACCCACTGAACCATCTCTCCAGCCTGTGTGCACTTGCTATTTACTTACTTACTTACTTATTTTTGAGGCAGGGTTTAACTACACAGCCCAGGTTGACCTCGAACCTGCAGTTCTCCTGTCCTACCTTCCAAGTGCTGGGATCTCAGGTATATGACACTATGCCCAGTCTGGCTCCTCTTGTTTGAAACTGAACTCAGAGTGACACAGAGGCAGGAAATAACAGGTAAAGGAAAAGCTTAGGCGAGGCTGGAGAGACGGCTCAGTGGTTAGAACGAGCACTTATTGTTTTTGCAGAGGGCCAGGGTTCAGGTCCTAACACCCACCTGGCAGCTCATGACCAACCATCTGTAACTCCAGTTCCAGGGGATCTGATGCCCTCTTCCAAGGATTCCTACACACTTCTTTTACATAAACTCATGAAAGAACACACATACACATAAAAATGAAGAAATAAAAAACAAATAACCCATGGTGGATAGGACCGACACAATAGATATATAAACCTAATTATAACAAAAAGAACCTAGGGGCTAGTAAGATGGCTCTGTAGGTAAAGGTGCCTGCCACTAACCTGAGTTAGATGCATGGGACCCACACAGTAGAAGCAGAGAAATAACAACTACAAAGTCAACTTGGCACATGTGAACACACACGTACAATAAATAAATTTAAAAAAATCAACACATATCAAAAACATCACAGGAAATAAAAAAGTTGCATATCATGTCTATAATTATGTTTCTGTGACAAAGTCATATAATCCAGACTAGCTTCAGACTCATGATGTAGCCAAGGATGACCTTGAACTCCTGATCTTCCTGCCTCCGCCTCTCAAGTGCTGGGATTACAGACATGTGCCATAATACCCAGTCTCATTTTGTACAAACTTAAAACATAAAACTTCATATTCTACATATAGTCGTTGGATTAATAAATCAAATACAATAAAGCACAAACATGAACAGTAAATCAGTATATGTTAATTTTGAAAAAGATGAACAGTGATGATAGACATCAACAGGAACATAGTCTCAGTTTATGGAGACAAAGAAGAATGAGGGTGGGCTTTTTTTTATAAACTCCATGGGTATGAAGCAAAAGGATTTTTTAAGTTGTGTGTGTGTGTGTGTGTGTGTGTGTGTGTGTGTGTGTGTATGTGTGTGTGTGTGGTATATGCTTGCCTCAGCCTGGGTGTGGAGGCCAAGGAACAATTTTTAGGACTCAGTTCTTTCCTTCCACATGGGTTTCAGGGATCAAACTTGGGTCATCTAGCTTTTATCCACTGAGTCATTTAGCTGGCCCCAAAATGCCTTTTAAATTTTATTTGCAATGCTGGAATCAAACCAAGGGCCTAAGGCTTGTCATGCAAGTGCTCCTCAGCCTAACACCATTCCTAGGCCCTGCAAAAATGTTTTGATGGTTTAATCATGAGGTGCGTGGGTGTCATTAATGTTATTTTCTGCATGTCTCTAATACATCCTAATTTATAAAACACAGACACGCTCAACACTCTCCAGGATATCTTGGTGTACAATTATGCTGGAAGCAGCTTCCGGGCTGAAAAGGGGGAAACCTGATTAGGCAACCGGCTGTTTTAAAAAGACAAAATTGAACAGGCTGGAGAGGCAGCTCCGCATTTAAGACAGTGGTTCTCAACATATGGGTCCAGACCCCTCTGGGGTGGAAGGACTTTCACAAGGTTTGCATATCAGATATCCTGCATATCAGATATTTACATTCACAAGAGCAGCAAAATTACAGTTATTAACTAGCAATGAAAATAATTGTATGGTTGGGGGTCACTACATCATGAGGAACTGTATTAAAGGGTCGCAGCACTATGAAGGTTGAGCAAGCACTATGTTAAGAGAATCCCAGCATTTGCGAGGCAGAGACAGGCGGATCTTTGTGAGTTGGAGGCCAGTGTGGTCTACAGCGTGAGTTCCAAGGCAGCCAGGGCAACACAGAGAAATCCTGTCTTGAAAACAACTCAACTAAAGAAAAAAAAAAAAAAAAAAAAAAAAGAGTATTCACCACTCTTGCAGAGGACCTGAGTTTCCGAGTTTGGTTCCTAGTCCAGGGTCATCTGGCTTCTTCTCTGATATCCATGGGCAACTGCATACACATGTCCACACACTTACACATAGTTAAAAATAAAACGAATCTTAAAAAAAAAAAAAAAGGTAGAGTTGGCACCGCCTGAAGTTGGGGTTTTGTAGACACCTCGC